>NW_015670979.1:213488-213851 GCF_001515625.1 Sinocyclocheilus rhinocerous | reverse complement strand
AGGACCAAAATCCAATCACAAAGAGTACTTTCTTCATTTAAAAACTTGAGATGCAGTGGGATGGGGTAAACCGCCACAAAGTCTTGAGACATGTTTTTTAAAAGTTGAACTTACATTAATTTTACATAGCTTTCTAAACATGCAGTTCTCTTGTGCGAGTGCAATGGTGATAGATGTCCCTCTTGAAAATGCGATAAATATGCGTTCTGTGTGAACGGCTTGATTTCGGTTTTGACGTAAACAACATCTTCCCCGCATTGATTGTTCTCTTTTTCTGCAATATTTTGAATGAACAACGTAGCAGCGCCGCATAGTGGGTTCAACTGGATAGGCTAACAAAAGCATTAAAATGCAACGACACTT
>NW_015670979.1:186026-212814 GCF_001515625.1 Sinocyclocheilus rhinocerous | reverse complement strand
CGATTCTTTTTGTTTCCCAGTTTCGATTCCAATGTGATTAAATAATGATATCAAACATTTATCCTGTGTCTCTTTTTTGCAAACTATTTATTGGAGCTGAATACCATGAACAAAAATCAACAGGCTACATAAAAACTAAATTCTTTAAGAGCAGTTTGTGTGCAAAATAGAACTGCATGATTCTGAATAAATCGGGGGGGGTTTCTAACGTTTTTGCATTCGAATGTGGATTTTTATTTTAAATTCGACGAATATTCGAAGTTCGAATTTTTTTTGACAGCCCTAGTGGGCGTAGGGTTGGGTATCGTTTGAATTTTATCCATTCCGATTCCGATTCTGCTTATCGATTCCGATTCTTTTTGTTTCCCAGTTTCGATTCCAATGTGATTAAATAATGATATCAAGCCACCTACTGGCGTAAAAAATGTAATCGACAAATCTTCATTTGAAGTGTCAAATTACTTTCAAAAGGTGATTTACTCTATTTTAATCGCTACCATACACATCGTACACACAGTTTATATCTGAACTATAAACTTTTATCCCAGTACTTCTGTGATTTGAATGTTTGTAACACAGAAATAATGATACTGTGTGACTGAAAAGACTGAAGCTGTTTCATTCATGACAGACGGCTGCTCTCTTTAGGTCAATGGCTGCACAAACGCAAATTTTAATGTTCAAATCACACTGGTGTTATCGTACTCTACTCACTCAAGATGTACTTGTTTCATTACTGGATGAATCAGCGTTATTGAAGGAATCTCTTGTATGATTCAAAAATCGTACTCTGCACGGATGAACCAAGTGATCACAACATTGATCGCACACGTCAAAGGCTGAGGAATATACATATATATATATATATATATATAGTAACAAGTTAATTTTTGGACCCTGCATGTGACTGTTATTCTGTTTTAGTTGTGATTTAGTTTTCTGCATCTTCGTACCTCTGGCGACGTCACATACAGCCAGTCATCATGCACTGTTTTGCTGACTAATCCAACTGATGTTTTTGGCAAAGTTGGGCCTAAGAAAAAGTAGGGGGTAGTACTTGTGCATTCACTTTAGCGTGTATGCATTTGCATCTGCCATTGTGTGTGCGTGTGGTCGTGCTTTGGCAGCGTGAGTTTGTTGTTCCCGGAGGCATGCTAGTGAAAGCGGACCCGTAGAAGGAGAGGAGCGCTCATGACGGTACTCGCTGGGAAAACCGCAGGCCAGACGAGCTGATTGGACTGCGCTGCGACACCATGTTTCCCATGTTCTGAACAGCTTTCACTGGAAGCTGGCCAACACAGAGGGGGACCCCTCTCTTCTGCTCTCTGCCTCTTTATTTCTCTCCTTTCTTGCCCTCTTGTGCTCTCTGTATCCCATTCAGACCGATGTTTTTGAGAAGAGAGCTTTGCTGAAATCGCAAACCGGCCTTTGAAACGGAAAACAAATATAAGAAAACAAGCATGGATGGATTGCCACGGCGCTTTCCTCATCTACATCTCCTTCACTCCTCTTTAGTTTGTGCTGGAAAGGGAAGCGTTGAGAGGTTTGACCCCTGAGAACTCAAATTTATGTCTTTCCAAACCTGTATGACTGACTTTCATCTGTGGAACACAAATTAAGATATTTTGAATAATGTTGGGATCCAAAACTACATGGGACCCCATTGACTTTCATTGTGTTAACAAAAAAAAAGGCATTCTTCAAAATTTCATCTTTTCTGTTTCCACATTGTCCAAATACCTTTTTGGCTTCGTTGTAAAGGCACCATTATTTCAGCTAATTTGGTTTGACCGCTAACCCTCTTTGAAAATCCTCTCCATCTTGGATAAGGTTGCTTGTTTTGTGCTAGTTATGGTGGTAATAACCCTCCATAGGTCACAGAGATTATCAGCCATTCACTGATGTGCTCAGGTTAATTTAGCATCGATGGGCTTAATTGTTCTTGCAGCTCTGTCGCTAGGATATAGACACACAGCCAGGCAGGTGTACAGCAGGTTCTCGTCTGCGTTTCAACAAAAACAGCAACGTCGAGGTGGTCAGTCATCCCCTCAAACATAATTGAAAAAGAGCTGGCAGGGAAGGCCCATTTAGAAACGGCTCTGATAGTGTTCTGTTCACGATAAATACTTAAAGCGTTCGGAGAGCTCAGTCTGCGGGCTGCAGCGCATTTCATACATTATTGAGGTAATGAGGGCTGAGGTGTTCTTCTGTGTCTCGCAGACAAAGACCAAAAAAGAGGAGAGGCTTTTTGTTTCAATGCCTCCAGAGCATCCAGTGAGTTATGGTATGCATCGATAAACATGCATTTGCCACAATTTGACAAAGGCGGTAATGTGATTTTGTAAAAATGTAGAGTATTAAGGAGGAGGTTGTCATAAATTACAAGATTTTCAGTAGTCATTATCAATACCACAATCAAAACCAATACCAATTTTTGATACCAGTTTCACAGCAAATATTGAGGTACAGTAAATTTAAATTTTTTTTAAAGTTTATTCTATTTCATGAAGTTTATTCATATTTTTCACATTTTAATATAAGCTAACTCAATTAAATGAGCTATTTGCAAAAGCATTGAAATATAATTTTTCCTTCCAACTCTTTATTTTTTCCATCGCCATGTCCCTTTTTAGGCTTCGAACTATACTCTTAGAGACATCTCTAAAGTGTAATCTATCAAAAGTGCTCACTAACAGTTGGCCTGGTGCGCAGTACACATGTTCCAACATTTCGTAGAGTTGTGTTTATAAGCAAGCGGCCCAACTCGAATCATTTCCTGTGATCTCTCATCTGTTCTATCAATAAAGGCAGCAAAAAGCCCCTAAAATAGTGCTCACCACCAATTTATCCTCGTCATGTTTTTTTCCAGCTGCTTTCGCGTCTGTTTTCGTGGTCTGTGTCGTTTGTTTCCCCAAGCAGTCTCCCATTATGTCGATATTGCATATTCCTTTGACTGTGTTTTGTATTTAGACATGGCACGTAAGCATATTCTGAGTTCAGGGCAGCTCAGCAGATCTGCATTGGAAGGAAATTCACAATCAAAATAATGTTCTGAATATTATGGCAGCGTGGAGTCATGGGGATGGAGCTTGGGGGGTGGGCACTCGCCGAACTAAAGTTAGCAGCTCGTTTTTTGCTGAGTCAGTGTTTGAGTTTAGCTTTTCCACTCCGGGCTCGGGAACGTTTCTGCTGACGCATTCTTAATCCCTTCCTTTACTATACTTTTGTGAGCAATTATGTGTCAGTCCTTGCGGTTGCTAATGCTACATTGCCACAATTGTATGAAAATAAACTAACTGAACAAGCTTTTTAGTACAAATTCCCTCTAAAGGAACACCTAACTTTGACTTTTGAGGCATTAAAAGCATTTTACGTTGTTTGCCTTGCAGCGAATCAAAAGGAGGAGTTCTTTGTTGCCCTATCAAATGCTGTTAGAGACCTAGTGTTTGTGTTGATGTATGAAGGTCGGACTTGTGTAGTGTTTCAGATGAGGGTTGATTGACTGAGGCGTGCTGAAGGTCAGTCGTATTTCTGCACCTTCACTAAGGTCACAGCCGGCGATGGCAGAAAGCCAGTACACACACACATATACACACGCCAGTGCCAACACAATAGCAGCCAGATTACTGTTTACCTCACACAGTGCCTTACATCTTTGCTCGCATACTGTGTACACTGTGAGCACTTTTTCTCGTTTATAGTGACCTGTAGGTAGTAAGTGCCAAATTGATATCCTCCATGAAAGTTTCATGAAAGCCCATGAGGACCAGTTTCATTTGATGTCATCATTGACATCATAATTTGTAATCGCATCCAGTTTGATATGATTATACAATCCGTCACGACCCGTTCACTTAAAAAAATTGGAGACGCACAGATTTGAAATTCTAGTTGATGCCTATAAGCCAATATTGAGCCAGTATTTTGTTATGCTATTAAAATTCTATACAAATTAATCTAAATTAAAAAGCTAAGAGATAAATATCAGTCATTTTAAATGCTATTAAAAGTTAATTTGGGCATCACAACATTATAATGTACAGTATATAAAAGGGATATTCATTTTGAGATCAGCTAAAGATTACATTTACAGTGTTATTAAATTATTAGTGTTTTTATTAAAGATTAGCTTTAAGTGGGTGTTAGATGATGGCAAAGGTAATATAAGGGAAATATTGGGAAATAATATAAGGGAAATATTTAAATATTTAACAATGCAGATAAATGTGAGAAATCTCTAATATAGGCTGATAATCGATGTGATGCTGATATGTAGTGAATCAGCTTCAGAAGATGAAAATAAGTCATATGTACAACTGTTATTTTTAAGGTACTTCTTCCCTTTTTAGAGCTTGACAGCCCCTGGTCTCCATCCACTTTTACTTTAAATTAAACAGCAACTTAGACATTCTTCAAACTTCTCTTTTTGAGTTCCACGAAAGAAAGTCAAAGAAAATCTTACAGGTTTGGAACGACATGAGGGTGAATAAACGCTGGACTCTTTCTTTAAGCCACCAAGGCAATTAAATAAGGCTCTGAATTGAATTGTGGTCCGTTTTTGGTTAGGGAATATTACGAACGTTATCGCTCTCATACACTGTGTGCTGAACTTTATTTTATTCTGTTTTAATGCAATGGTGCGTGTCTTCTGGAATGACCAGCCCTCACTTGTGGAGGACACTGTCTCTTCCCACTTAATTTGCATAAAGTTCTTTACCTGTCTTTCTGCTGTAATACGAGTGAAAAATACAAGAGCTGCCTAATCAGCAGATGAGGTGCTAAAGTGACATACTAATACGCAGGGAGCTTAACCCCAACCGAAAACATGAAGAGTAGATTCGATCAGTTGACATAAAATAATGGTTGAGCTGTTTATAGGTGAAACACAGTCAAGGAATATGGAAAGATTAAAGTAATGATTTAACTGGTAAACTGATATATGTTTTTGATCCACCTGCTATGTCACCATCTTTTGTGTTTTTGCATCTCTATGTGTGTACATGCTGACTGATCAACCATTGAAAACATTCTCTCAAAGAGACCCTTGTCTTATTGTTTTCACCCCCACATACTTTTTTTGTAATAAAAAATAGCATTGGAATTACTTGAAATGTCATCCCCATTACAGTGCCCACAAGGCGTCTTTTGAGGAGGTCTTAGACCCTGCTTACACTGAAAGCAAGTGGCATATTTACAACTTAACAGTTCCTTTATAACTAACAAACCTTTATTAGTTTTGTTTGATTCAGATTTGATCACTTGCAGTGTAAACAGCTTTGTTGATTCAAAGTTACACATTGAAGTGTAAACAGCTTTGATTTGAAGTTGTTCATTTGCAGTTTAGACTTTTTTTTAATTCAAAGTTGCACACTTGAAGTGTAAATGTTTTTATTTTTAGTTATCATCATATTATTATGTACACACACATAGAAACGGTTTAACTTGAAGAAATGGTGACAGAAATGTTTCTGTACAGAAAAATATACGTAATGTACGTAATGAATATTATAATAATAATAAAATTATTATTAAAATCTAGGAAAAATCATTATTTTTCTTCCATGTTAATTACTGTTAATTTTAACAGTAAACTTCTGTTGTGCATTACAAAATAAATTTGTTTAATTTCATTTGATTAAAAATTAAATGAATGTTTTATGCCCTCATTTGATTACCAGAAAAAAATCAAAAAAATCAAAGGACCCTCAAAATAAATTTTTTGTTAAACTTCTTATTAATTGTTATTAAATTGTATAAGTGTCATGATTTCAATTAATTAGACATGCTTTTTGGTTACTAAAGTTTTAATTTAACCATTAAAATGGAGTCCAGAAAAATAAAATGGGGAGGAAAAAAACAACAACAGATTTTGGGAAAAAATAAAACAGATTTCATAGGGTCCTACGTTTAGTTGATTCTTAGTCAAATTCTTGCAGTGTACGCAAAGTCGTGAACGAAGTGAATGAACAACGAATTAGAACAATGCAGTTTGGCCTCTCTGAATCAGTTGGACTACACTGTAATATCTAGTTCAGGTCACCGCCTGCGCCCCCAGCCCTCAACAATTAACTGCTTGTTGTCTCGTGAAGAACAAACACCTCCTTCTTTTTTCTCTCTGCCCCGTTATGCTAATTTCCAGTTATGATTCTGAACATCTAATTAATTCAGTTTACAGCAGAGATTCCAGGATAAACAAACCTTGTATTAAAATGCAAATATGCAGAAGAGTTTGTGGTGGTTAGACGCCAGACTGTCATGAAATTCTTGAAAAATAATGCAGCACTTGTGCTCTTTTTGCAAAGAACCTCGCTTACTTGGGACAAGCCATGTGTGTTTACGGGTGTAGAATATTTTTATTGATTATAATATAACTGAATTGAGTGTAATCTATGAGAATAGTACCAAAGAAATTCTATCTGGTTATCTGGTTCACATATAGGTTCACATATATATCGAACATTTATCAAACTCTTATTATCGTTTTATCGAGGAAAATTATATCGCAATTTTTATCATTATCGTTTTATTGCCCAGCCATAGTAGGTACATTCCATTCCTGTTACTTCTTTAAAAAAAGTATTCCCAAAAGTCTTGAGGATTTGATGCCAAAAAAAAAAAAGACTTTATTCTCAAAGAAATAAAGTTGAGCCAGTCTCAGAGTGACTCCAGAGTCCAGTCTTGAACTCTCATATATACATTCCAAAGGTAATCAATACATTCCATACATATACTTATGTATTTTAAGCAGTGACCATGTGACTAGGGCTTCACCATATATGACCATTTCCATCCAGGCTTGAAATAGGTGGCCATAAGTAGGTACATTCCATTCCTGTGGCACACTCTGTTTCTCTTAGGCTTCTCCACTGAGCCAGATATAATAGTAGAATTTCTTTGGTACTATTCTGAAAGATTACACTCAATTCAGTTATATTCTAATCAATAACAAGTTCTACAAGGGCAGATATGTTTCCCATGGTGCTTTGCTCGCTGTGCATTATTTCATATTCTATGGAATTTTATCAAGCTGAAACTTTTCCCAGAGACCTTTCACTGTCACACACTGCAAATAAGCCATTGGTAGTTAGCTCTTGTTAAACATATGACACTTTGACACAGCAACTTTTTGCTGCAGCACAGCATGCTAATAAATGTACCAATGTAAAATTCTTTAAGCTTTTTCTGTCATTCTGGATAATTGATATGTATGTTGTGTGTGTATAATTTTACATAAGCAAAAGGAAAAATCTAGATAAGCTTGTTGTTCATTAAGTTTCATAGACATTTCATGCAGTACTGAGTCTGACGTGTACTTTTGTGGAGCTTGTAATTGTTTTTTCTTTACTTAAGGCAGAAAACATTGACTCGGCTGCTATCCAGAAATACAAGATGATCTCTGTGCGTCCTTTGTCATCCATTCTCGGGCCGGTCTAACTGTTTGAGAAACAGTTCACGTCCCTCCCAACCAGAGATCCACTCCCCAGACGTTGCCTCCACTCCCAACCAGAGATATAATTGCTTTAATTACTTTCTCTAAAACCCATACAGCATTTGAGGAATGCTGTTATCAGCAGTGGAGGAGGCAGAGATGTATGTGTTTGCTTGGGGAAACCTAAAAGTTTCGGAGGTAAAGGCATGCTGCGCTTATCTCAATAACGAATCGATGATTTTCTTTTTAAAAGTGGGTACTGTGCGACTGTGACGAGCAGGACCAACTTGTGCTCTCAGACCCCCTCAGATCGCGATTCTTTCAGTGCTGACTGAAAGTCTCTGAAGTAAATTGCTGATCTTGTTGCATAATAAATCAAAGGCGGAACGATGGTGGTTTATAGAAAGAACGAATGAAAGAAATGAGAGGGGAAAGAAAGAGAGAATAAGCTCTGGGCTTGTTCTTGTTCCTCAGCTTTAATGAACTGCGCTGTAAGCCCTTGAGAGCTCTGTTGATAGCAAACATGGCGTGTGAGATGGTGAACCGGTCCTGGATTCATTACAGCCGTAGGAGCGGCTGATATCGTGAGCCCTGTGGACCGACCGGTCCGCTCTGACGCGAGATAACGCTGATCTGTGAGAACGGAGTTTCTTAAAAAGATACTATCCTAATGAGAATATATAGTGTGTCAGTCGTAATCCCAATTGTGTGACTCTGAGAAGCCTTCAAACAATTTCAGTTTAAACATGTAGAGACGTTCCCATGTTAACAAGTGCACGATCACTCGAATGTTGAGACGAATCAGTCCTGACAGTGAGAGTCAGGCTGTCTAGGAAGCATTTTTAAGCAGTCGCTCGCTCCTGATGTCCAGCCTATAAAACAAGTTGGAATTAGTAATGCGTGTACAGTCGTTAAACTGCCTCAAAAAACTCCTGCCCTCCCCAGCTGGTATGAAAGGGAGTGTTCTTCTGTCAACAACTGGGACATTGTTGCACTGAGACGACCCAAATGTACTGCATCATAATCAGCAAGCCCCCATAATGCTTTGAGTATCTCTTAATTGGATGGAAATTAAGTCTGGTCTGTAGTTTGTCCATATCTAATGAGACTCAACCCCACGGTCCTTTGTTATTCACAGATTGTGCATATGCGAGTGCATTGTGCGTGCGCTTGCGCGTGTTCCCAGGGGTTGCAACAGTGGGCTCTCACATTATAAAGCTCTGTGAACGCGGTGGTCTTGATTGGGTACCGCATGCCACAGTGTGAAATTTCTGTGCTGTCGCAACCTCCCGCAACGATATTACTCGCACGTCTTTGTCTGATTGTTGCTGTTTGATAGTGGTTCTTGACGGCGCGCCAAATCCTTGATTTGCAATTAAGCCATCTAAGCTAACGGAGACAGGAAGATTTAGTGTATCATAGACTACTGACACAAATGCATTGTTCCTGCAGTGCGATTAGGTCATTGTTGAACTTTTTCAGACAGTGTGTGTAATTCAAGACGCAGAACAAGGAAGGAACTGAACAGATCTGGCTATGTCGTAATGCTTGTGTTTTGGTAAATGTTTGTTTATCCAGGGTGCGAATTGTGTCAGAACAGTTAAATCAACTTTATTTGATTTTTTTTTTCTTATTACATAAATAATCTGTTTAGGCAATTATTCATTATAAAGGTAAATGCAGAGGCAATTATAGTTGTTTTATAGTTATGTCTGTTCAAAAATTGCTTAAAAACAGTGACATCACATTTCTTAGCCTAAGTAATATTTAACCTTCTTTATTTATGCTGTTTGGATAATATTTGGCTTCATATTTCATTTCGTTTAATAAACTTTGTTTAACATTTAAACCACGTGGCTCATTTTCTTTGTGGTGCTTTTGGAATAGAAACTAAGTTATCATGAATCATTTAATGAAAAAAACTACTGTATTGGCCCGAATATAAGACTACCCTGATTATAAGACGACCCCCCTTTTTCCAGATGTACCTTTTGGAAAAAGGCTTTTTAAAAACCAAATCTTGTTTTTTCTCAGTAAAACACATTTTGTCTTCAATTATTTTCATATTGCATATTTTTCCTATTTTAATTTTTGTTTTGAAAGTATGTTAAAAACTGGTAAAATGTACCAACAATCATATTTTAAAAATATACACTTTTTGATATACCATAAAAAAAAAAAAACAGGTAGCCCATCTGAATTAGGACATTTAGGCTATCCATCTAATAGTAGCCTACCAAAATCTTATTAACAGTAGAAGTTAAATCTTACTGTAGTCTTCAAATCTGGGTACTGTCTTACGTTTTAAAATCACAAAGGGAGTTTGGTCCCATCAGGCTAACGTGACAGTCACGACTCATGCAGCTGTAAGGTTTGTTTTTATTCGCGATCTTTACAACACGCATCACATTACGTATTTCATGGCACACTCGTTTTATGCGTATTTGGCGCCACCTAGTGTTGTGGGTGTATTATTGACATGCCAAAGTCTAGACCCTGAATATAAGACGACCGCGTTTTTTTCAGATGTATTTCCAAGAAAAAAACATCGTCTTATATTCAGGACAATACGGTAGTTTTTGTCATTATTTTGATTATTTGAATTGTTTATTTGATCAGTGAATTATGGCAAGTGTGCGAATGAAGCTTTCACACTTCTAAGACTTTAAAGTTAGTAGTGTTGCCACTTTTAGTTAGCTTAGCTGCTCTACTAACACCAAACTCTTGTGTAGTGAAAGTACATAAGCACAGGTTTCTTTCTTGTACTAGTGTATTTCCTATTAAAACAGGAAGTTTGTGTGGGATGTATCATATTTTGTTTTAAATATCCAGTCGATTCAGATACATTGCAGCTATGAGCCATATTTTGCTACTCAGCTAGTCAGTCTATAAAATGTATATGTATATTTAAAATAGATATTATCTGTTAAATGTTAGTTTTATTAACAAAACTTTAAGTTGATTTCATAGGGTCGAGTTTCCCTCGGATGCTGTTCTTTCGTTCTCGCTCCCTGAGGAGCAATTAATTCGTCGCTCACTGGACGGGCACTTCAGGTGTGAGGGCACATTAACGCATTTATGTGAAAACAATGTTAATATGCTTCTTCACTTTGTGGGTAAAGTCACACATCCATGGCACTTCGCCCTTCCTTTTACTCTGGCCTTTTACTCCAGAGCATCAGTTAAGGGGTCAAATGCATTATTCAGGCTTTAGAGGTCGCAAACTTGAACACAATGTTGAGGGATCTCTTTTCGGGACGTGACAAGGTTAAGTTCACACTTCTGCTGCCAAATCTTTGGCATAGGTGTTTAACAGACCCAACTACAGCGTATACAGTCAGAGCTCAAAGCGGCAGGTCAGCGTTGAGATTAGTTGCTCACACAAAGCAGGTTTGTTATAAATGGTAGCAGCAATAGCAAAGACTTTGATAAAGGGCTTAACGGCTGTGCCGGCATAAAAATAGATTAGCTCTATCTGTGCTAATGGCAGGCGTTGGTGCCTTTCAAAACGCACACATACACGCACTTGCCTTTATTGTTTTTTTCACTTAAGTATAAAGTCATACCCTTCAGAAATCAGGTCATCTTTTTTTAGACCAAATGATTAAAGGACAAGCTATAAAAAAACCTCAAAAACTGTAAAATCTGTTCAGCTTACTCAAGTACACTGGACAAACTTTTTTTGTTTGTGTTTTATTTATTTTTATTTTTTATTTTTTTAAAGGACAGTGAAGAGGTCGTCTCGGTGAGACTTTTGTTTTGACTTTAAAGAGTTTAAAACTGTTGACGTCATCTGTTTGTTAGTGTGCATGTTCTGACGTGTATTTGCAACATACTTCTGTAGTGTGATGATATTGGGAAAAACTAACACTGTTTACATTGTATATTGTACAATATAATAGTGAAAAAAAAGTTGAAAAATAACTTTTCACTCTGAAGACTCTTTGGTGTTCACACTTGGTTTTACTCTTTACAAGAACCAACTTGTTTTTGACCCATTTAATATATTTATTTTTAATAAAATCGAATTTATTGTCATTATTAAATACAAATATTTAAATAAGTACTATACTGTAGTAGTACTATTATAATGTAAAATAAAAAATTTATATTTAATTAAAAAATTTATAGAGCAACTGTAAAATTACACTGTTAATAATTCCATCCTAAGTTCTACACTTTCAAATGCTAAACCATCAAACTTTACTGGCAAATAAATGAAGATTTTGGTTCCAAAACGCGATAAACGCCATTTTAAAAATCAGTATTGTATCTGGTCAGTGGTCAGTACTGGTCAGTATTGTGTCTGGCCAATCACAGCGCACCATTCCACGCACTCTAGACAGTAATGGCCGCGCCAGTAAATGGACTAAACGAAGCCTCGAGGCAAATAATTTGGGGAGGAAAAAAAAACGTGTCATGGATTTATTGCATTTTGGGAAAAAAATAATGTAATTTTATAATAAATCTTTGAAAATCACAATCTGGATTTGAGTTTTTAATGTTATTATAACCTAAAGATGCTATGTGAAAGTTTGAAACAGAAAATAGTGGTTTTCATCTTGCCACTTTCTTGGTAAAGAAAACCCATTTTTACTCAAATTAATCAAAATGGATTTATAGCGTTTTGGAACCAAACTCTTCAAATACATGCACTGCGGGGTTTTAGAGTGAAGAGCAGCACTGTGTTCATTTACACTCAAGCAGCTCATGATAAAGTGTTTTAGAGTCTTAGCACGGTTAAAAGTAAATAAACAGTGAAGCGCTTCACTCTGAAACCTGCAGTGATTATAATTATTTAATTAAATCACAGCATGCACAATTTGATAATATTGTGATGTTGATTTTATTTTCATATATCCTGCAACACTAAGAAACAGAGGAAAAAAATCGGACCAGACTTAATTTCCATTGCGAATGCACTTAATCGTGAAAAGGGGCTGTTACATACCAGAATGGAACCAGGTTGGAAGAATAGGGTAAAAAAAATAAGAGGTCTTGGTGATGTCATCCAAACTGAAAAATTATTTTAGAGACAGAGCAAGTTATTATAGTTTGATGGTTATTAAATATGGAATAATGTGCACTGACAAATCACGGCCAATATGATCAGGAATGTGATCTAAAATTAATATAATTATTATTATTAAAATTTTTGTTCACTTAACCAGCTTTTCCTGCTAACAGAATTATAAACCCATTTGTTCAGAATTATATCCACCATTTTTAGTTACAGTACAGCTCCCACGGCAGAAGTGTGTCTGTCGTCCCCTCTCACCTGTGTTAGAGTCTTGCTTTGTTTTTATCTGTTCCTGAATACCTCTGAGCTGTTGACCCTCTTGAGTGCTCAGGTGCTCTGTGGCACAGCGACACTGGCAGTTATACAGCGAGAGAGAGAGAGAGGGGGGAGGAAATGTAATGGCCTGTGAGAAAGATAGGTTATGAAAAAACAGCAGCTATACAGAGAGAGAGAGAGAGAGAGAGGCCTCGCTGACGTTTCCCTGCTGCATATGCAGCTGATAGTATCTGGCAGGGCCTGGCTCTCTGGGGAGCCCTGTAATCTGTTCCATCAGCGTTTACTACCGAACAAATTAACTAAGACAAGCACCGCCGCCTGAGCCAGCAGAATTCTTCCATTAGGAAAATTATAAAGCTATTATTGGGTACAATTTGGTCCTTTATATAAACGACTCTCATTGGAGGGCTACAGGGCTTCCTTGAACTACACCAGGGGGGCTGGATGGAATACCCCAGGGGGCATTAGCACTATTGATACCAATAGAAAGAAAAATCATGCTCTTTATTATTTCAAACCTTTCTCTTTGACAGCAGCAAGATTAAATGGAGAGTTTTTATTAAGTCTCTGAGAAGAAAAGACCCTAGTGAACTCAGTTGTGTCTCCTTTCGAGTTTCAAGTGAGACAGTCTCAAACTGTGCCCAGATAACAAAGATCTCAGTATAAATGTAAATATTTGTATGATTCTTCCAAAACCAAATAAACTGCTCTATTATTTGCACATTAATTTTACAGCCCTATACTGTTTTCGTATATCAACAGTTGTCATATTCATTTTCTGCAAAGAATTTGAGGAGAAGCAATCATCTGAGACTTGGTACTTCATTGAAGTTCTTCCTGAGCTTTGAATGCCCAACCTTTATTATATATTATGATTTATATTTGCTGATTTATTTTGGTTGCTCAACCTTAAAACATTTTTTTCCAAAGGACCTTTAGGAAAAACATCTGAGAAGAAGTTGATATTTCAATGAAGTACCTTCTTAAGCTATGAAAGCACAGCCTTTGCTGTATTATGATTCATACTTGCTAAAATCCTGGCTGCACAACCTAAAAAAATCACATTATAGTGTAAGACAAGAATATATATCATGATTACATTCAAAAATCATTTCAGAAGTTGACATTTTCGTTTAGTTGAAATTGTGAATCGAATCAACAGATTCTTTTCAATGAGCCCTTGATCTGGTTCACATTTCAGAATGATTTATTCACAGATGCGTTCCTAAGTTGAAAGTGCAATTTTTGGTGTATTATGATTCATATTTCCTGTTATTTTAACTCCCATGACCTTAAAAATGGCATTAACAATCATTTCAGAAGTTGACATTTTGAATCCAAGTCAGTCGTTTAGTTGAAATTGTGAATCGAATGAACAGATTCTTTTCATTGAACACCTTGATCTGGTTCACAGTTTAAAATGATTCATTCACATATGGTTTCCTAAGTTGAAAGTGCAACCTTTCCTGTATTATGATTCATATTTCCTGTAATTTTGGCTGCATGACCTTAAAAATCACATTATGGTGTGTAAGACAAGTATATATATATATATATATATATATATCATGATTATGTAAAGGTAATGTATATAGGCTACCTTTAATAGTGCTCACGTACATTACATACATGTCATGTCAGTGCATTGTTAGAGTAAATGCATTATGTCACAGTTTATTTCTGTCACGGTCTCACCACTTATATTAATAACAAGCCGTTTAGAAAGACCAGAACCATAGCCCACTTACATAGCATGACGTTTTTATCTAAAACTTGTCCCATTGACCCAGAAACCAATGATCCACACCCGTCTCTAGGGATGGTATTTTAAAACCAGATTTGTCCCTGGAGATCTGCCCTCATGCTTTTACCTTGCCAGACTAGCCGAACGACGCTCCGTCGGAGTGCTTTGCGGAGCCGTGTGTCTTCCTATGTGGAAGGAGGAGGCGATAATAACAGAGGAGAGTAAAACTGGGGTGAGACTGTGGTGACTCAGCCCCCCAGTTGTTGTGTTGGAGGTTTGGGGAGTCTGGCGCACAGAGTTCCAGCCTAATTAAGTTGATTTGTTCCTAGCATCTGGCTCCCAGATGTCAGACGATATTCTTTAGCTCAGCTCCCTGCTGTTGAGAGGAGAGGAGTGGGACGGCAGGGACCGCAGACTGCTGACTTTCATGAGGCCCATCAGGGGTGGGACAGCAGCACGCTGTAGGTGACTGATGGATGAGGCGGCCAATCGCGGTGTGCCTGTCGCAACTTTCCAGGGAATCTGATTGGTTAGTTGGAGCAGGAGGTTTATAGCCACAGTATGCCTGCAGGTGCATACCGAGCAGTATTCTCACACCTTATAAAACACGTGTTTCATGCGAAATAGACGTGATGTTTGGCGAGAAGGTTCTGTCGTATTGTTTTTACAGCTTTCGAATTTGGTGAATGTGACCGGTCTGAGGGCGATGACTGTGATTGTGGACAACAGAAAGTTGTTGCCGACCTCTTCATAGAGCGGTGCCAATTAGTAATTGTGAATCAGTTTATCTAGTTCATAATTCAGACAGAGTGATTAATTTATGAATCAGTTCTTAAGTTGGCATTTGACACAATGAATAGTTTAGTCCAAATTGTGAATTGAATCAATTGGTTCTTTACCGTGAATTAGTTGATTTGTTCCACAATTAAGACTGAGCAGTTCATTCACAAATTGGTTCCTATGTTGAATTTTGAAACCAATTTACTGACACATTTGGTTCAAATTGTGAATCGTCACTTGTTCTGTTTCTCAATTTAAACTGAGCTATTCATTCACGAATCGATTATTAAAGTGACCTTTTGAATCTAACTCACTGACACTTTAAGCTCAAATTGTAAATTGAATCAACGGCTTCTTTTCAGTGAATCAGTTGATTTGATTCACAATTCATTGCTTAAACTTATCTGTTTTTAAGCTGACATTTTGAATCCAACTCACTGAATCAAATCAACTTCTTTTCAGAACTTCATAATTGAAAGAAATGGTTTGTTTCTGATTCACAATTCAAACTCAATAAATCATTCATGAATCGGTTCTAAAGTTGACATTTTGAATCCAACTTGCAGAATTATTCAGTCTGTATTGTGAATTGGATCAACTGGTTCTTTTCAGTGATCTTTCAGTGCTTTTCAGTGGTTGTTTGGAACAAAGTTGGCATGATTAAATTATAGGAAAATTATAATTTTACTTTTTTCTTTTTACTTTTTTTAATCTTTAAAATCTGATTGTCACATGGAAGAGAAATCAGTTCTGATAATCCGAAAACTGAAATTATTGCCAGTTCTGTAAAGCCAAGGTTTATATTTGGGCACATTTTTAATGACTTACTGATGTCATGTAATTTATTTACCAAAACAGTTACTCTGGAACCTCATGTGAATCGTTTCCCTTATCTGTCCACAGAAAGAACTGGATGCCACCGCCGCAGCCCTGGCCAACAGACAGGATGAAAGTGAGCAGTCCAGGAAAAAACTCATCGACCAAAGCCGCGAGTTCAAGAAGAATACTCCAGAGGTGAGCAAAAGCGAGAAATTATTTTCCGAATGATAGGAAGCTCAAAGGTAGTGGAGCGAAGGGGAATTTGAGCGCCTAATTGTCATATGTCTGGACCGCGGCACATCCTGGTCTCCCGGGTACCTGTGAAGCACCATGTTTCAGCATTTCATATCAGTTGATATTCTTCTGCATGCATTCTGCCTCCATTTTGACTGCTTACAGGACTTTAAATGTGCACCCTGTAGAGTTGTGTTCTTGTTATTACGATTGTTCCACTTGAGTTCTAGAGCATGGCCTCGCCGTTAGATTATTTTTCGGATTCTGCACTTGTCTGAAGCTCGGCATGGCCTTGTAAGAGAGGTCAGAAGCAGAGAAACCAGAGGATATTATGGTTTATCCATTTAGGGAATACTTGGTCTGCATGAATAGCAGCGGACGGTCGTGTCCAGACTATAGGGTTGTCTGTGAGTGTCATGTTCCAGGGGAAAAACTGAAGCTGCATGTTAGCAAGACAGTAAGGATCAGTGATTCTTTATTTACTGAAAACCGTCTCTGATCTGATAGAGTTCTGAAACAAACTCGTCCTGACAGTAGGAGAACATTGCGACCATTGGATCAGGATGGTTATCTGATGTTTGTTCTGTTTAGAAACAGATTATTTTTCATGTGTGGACATGATAATGTTTATAGTCTCTGTTTTTGTCCTATAGTATTTACAGACTCTAAATCTTAAATCACATGGAGTGGTAGTTTTCGCTCTCATATTGATGCATGACATGTTTAACGCATTTATTGATTTTGACTCTTTCATTCTGAAATTTATTTGTAAATCAAATCCAGGTAAAATGTTTAACAAAAGCATAGTAATCTGTGTTTTTATATAGCCGAATTTAGTATGAAATATGGAAATATTTTTATATTATTTATATTTATATATATTTTCATTTTATTAATATATATTTTTAATATTATTATTTATTAATTTTATTTTATAAATTTCAACCGATTTAATAAAATAATAATAATTAATACTAATAGTAATAATACAATATATAATATAATTTTTAAATATAAACATACAGTATTTTATACAAATCTCATACTAGATTTTATATGCTACATGTGTCATCCAACACTTTAATATAATTTTCTTTTCTTAAAAAATAACAATGTGTTAACATGTTAAAGAAATGGAAATTAATTTTGAATTACTGAATTGTCTATTTGTTCAGTTGCCTGAGGCTGTTTATTTGTCTCGATTTAGTATCGTGCTGAAGTTATTGTTAGTCTGGATAATGGGTAAGAACAGTGCAGGATTTAGGAATCAAGGCAAAGAAGTAAGAGAAAGAGACATCAGACAGCTGTCAGAAGACATCTACAGTTCAAAATAACCTTGGGCTTTTCTTTTAGTCTTTGATTAATAATATCCTTATCAGCATAAGACTGTTTTTGTGAAGATTTCAGACAGGTGCCTGCAAACCTCCAAACGGCAAATCCGTATAATTCCTCGCTGTGTTTGGTTTTGAGAAGTCTCTGCCAACCCATCTGAAGTGTGGAGAACTCAAGGGCACCGCGGTGCTCCGGCCAGCGATATCTTTGATCATGGTTGCCGTCGCCTTCTGCCCTCTTCCATCTTGCTCCCTCTTTCCTGCCTCTCGTTTCGTGAATTCCTCGCGAGTTACCACTCCCAGAGAGTGCCGATGAATAAATGGAAAATAAAAAACCTGTTTTGTCTCCGGAGCCTCAATAAATCAGTCCCCCTTTTCCATTTAAAATGTCCAGGGCTGCAATTTATGTCTGAGCTTAATAACCCGTTACTAAATTAATCGTGCTGGGGGTTTTGACTGGGAGGCCACGCTTTCGGAGATTCTGTGAACCCTGTAAAAGAAAAAAAAAAAGTCCGTCCGAGTACTTTTCTGCTCGGTACCCAAGGTGCAAGACATCAAGGGCCTCAGTCAGAGAGGTGGAAATTCTATCTCTGATGAGGGAGGCTGGAAATTTATCTTAATGGCTGGACTGCTGGATGTGGAATTAATGTGCCATGGCTACCTTACTGTACCATTCCTTCAGACACAGGGCAAGCCGTAATCTAACCCCAATGGACTTTGTGGTATCAGCAGTTTTTATGCTAATTTGGGGTGTTTGTGCTTAATTTACTTATACATTTGCATCAAGTTCCACTAGCTAAAGGACCAAAAAAAATTTAAAATTCTGTCATTTGATTGTTGCAGCAAAATTTCTTGTCAAACGAAACTTTCAGAAAAAGGTGAATTTGAATATCCTTTCCAGTTTTTAAGTATAATTAAGCTTCAAAATGACAAAAAAAAAAGCACCATTAAAAATTTCATAAAAACAGTCCAAAACTACTTCTAAATCTTTAGCTTTCATTCAGGTGTTGATTTATTGATGTGTGACATTTTTTTGACATTTTATTTGTTTAATAAATACAATATTTTGTATTTTGCCAAGTATCTATACACTTAGTGTGTCATTAAAAATTAATTGCGCATCATTTTAATATAATTTTGTTTTTGTTCCTTTAAGAACTGAATGTTTCAGAAAATGAGGATATTCTTGCTGAATATCATAAAATCAATATTTTTAATATAAATAAGTAAATGAAGACTGGGGTTTTAAAGCTGCAGAATGACAAAAAGGACCATTAAAGTAAAATAAATGTAGTCCAAAACTACTTGTGTGCAAACTCTTCTGAGGCCACATGACTCCTTAATGTGAGAAACAGGCTGAAATGATTTGTTCATGAATTGGATTTTTTGTTCTTTTTTCCTTTTTTGATACTTTATGGTGCTTTTTTTTTGTGAGTTTAAAAGCTCTTGTCCCTATTCATTGTAAATGCACAGAAAAGAGTGACCAGTATATTATTTAAAATTTCTTCTTTTGTGCTCAACTGAAAAAAGGAAATCACACAAGTTTGGAAAGACATGAGGAAATAATGACACAATTTTCATGTTTGGATGAATTGTCCCTTTAAAGTTTTCAGACCTTGTCTGTATAATATATTTGGACAGATGAATTGCCATTTTTGTTTCTCTGTCTCTCCATATCCGTTTCCATTTTCAGTCCACTAATGTTGCGCTGTTGTTGTTGAATTGTTATTGACTAGTTATTTATGTAGCTCCTTCATGGTTCTGCTTCGCCTCAGGATGCAGGTTGAAAAGTTTATTGTCCGCTATGTGATGTCAATGTGACAGATAGGGATTTGTTAGGATGACCCGTTATTTTCCAACCGATTACGTAACGTCTGTGTTTTCCTCGCCATGCACCTGTGAAATAAATAATCCTAAGCAGCCGTTAAATTTGCCACAGATCACTTCATTTTGTCTTTTTTTTTCAAACGCATAAATATTTAACCCAAACAACCGCCACATTTGGCCCTATTTTTGTTTAGCTTTTGCATGCTCATTATTTAGATGGAGTTTTAAATAGGATGTGATGGAGACTGAAAGAGACCTGTGTGTCTGTGCTGAAATTATATTCAGAGCTGCCTGCGTGATGGAAATATTTTCATAAGGTCATGTGAATTCCCTCCCCTCTAGCTCACATATTTTGAGTTTATCCATTAGACACCATTGATAAAAATCTAATTTTTTGCATTTTCGCTTAGTGTTGCACCACATGCAAACACCATAAGCGCATTTAAAGTTTACGCTGAGCGTTTGATGGTGAATAAACCACACAGTGCTAATATACCTGCACTTTATGTACACTCTTTAAAGTGAACAGGAAGGGGGCTCGCAACCCATTTTATGTCCGTAATGTGGCTTTTTTGAAGTTAAACAATATTCGTATGTATAGTGGAAGTCCTTTCTTTTTTTCTTTTTTTGCAGTTATGATTGTTGTGTGTGTGTGTGTGTGTGTCAGCCATTTTGATTTTTGCTCCTTCACTAGCTTTGATGTTGCCTTAAAGGGGACGGCTGGACGTTAACTTTATTTTCTATATAATAATTTGATTAGATTGATTAGGTCTTTATATGGCAGGTGATTGGAGGATAGGGGTTGAAAATGAAAAATGTTTGGCAACTTCAGATGAGAAGGAAAGTCACACTAAAAGATGAAAACTTTTTTTTGTGTGCCATTTAGAACTAGATTGAGATTTTTTAATTGCAGTTTGAGTTGATGCAGGATGCTGAATTGTAATTTAAATTTAAGAAATTTGAATTGAAATGAAATAAAATTCAAAGAAATTCATATGACTGCTGTAACTTTTTAATAATTTGGTTTTGAATGAAATTTATTTAGATTTTTGGTATGCATAAGCCATAGACATGGTAGCATAAACAAAACACTTAAGATGATAAACATTAAATTGTATTAATAATCAGTTTAAAAGAACACCCATGGATTTTTAAAATATGTAGCCTACTTTTAATTGTTAAATTTTTTTAATTTATTTATTTAATAATAATAAATATATATTGAAATTCATGCAAAAAAGTTTTAGTAAAATTTCTAAAATAAATGTCCTACCTTTCCAGTTTAGCTTCCTGTGTTGTGGCCAATTCAGTTCAACTCATGAATTGAAAGAGCTCATTTTTACATTCTTGTGATGATCTAGTAAAAAGGTTTTTTGTCCTGTTTTTGTACTATATTTTGATCATAATTGCCTACATGTTCACTGATGTTTCTTTTGCTGATTCTCAGCATCAAAGCGCACTACAAAGAACATTAAGTCAGTCGAAGAAAAGAGTCCTTTCTTTTTTTCTTTTTTTGCAGTTATGATTGTTGTGTGTGTGTCAGCCATTTTGATTTTTGCTCCTTCACTGGCTTTGATGTTGCCTTAAAGGGGACGGTTGGTTGGCCTCTGGACGTTGTGATGTTAGTGTCCAGAGATTTCATTGGCTGCCAGGGCTGGTCAGAGAGAGCTGTGAACTGAATGGTCCTGACAAAATGAATACAGTAATTAGGGCTGATCCACTGGCACGCCGCCCACGCTGGCAGACTGGCGTCTTACACTGTTAATTATAGCCGTCCCATTCGTAACACGACGTTAGGGTATTTACCAACGAGTGAATTTGTTACAGTGTATTTGTGTGTGTGTTTGTGTATTTCTGTGTAGTGAGAGAGAGAGAGAGCATTGTGTGACTAGCACACTGAAAAATGCCTTTGATGTTGACACTGTAATGGAGGCACCGGGGGGCTGTGGAGGCACAACCCATTGAGGTCTGGGGTCGACATCCGGTTTGTAGACCCGAGCCGTTCACTATATTCATACGTGACCAATGAAATGATTTCACAGCCTGTAGGAAAGAAAAATCACAAATCATGTTTCTTTATATATGTCAATTGTTTTTTCTAGGCTGCAGTGAGATTAAATGAGGAGACTTTTTGCCTGGTTTTTTTTTTCCTGAGAAAAAGACCCCAGTAATCTCGCATGTGTCTCTATTATACTTTCAGAATAACTTAACAATATCAACTCTGGGATGGGCAAGAGATGAATGTCTGCAATCAAAAGTTAGAGATTTCAATATGAGCTCAAACGATTCTCATCACTGTTTCCTCATTTGTTTTTTTTTATGTCTCATAGAAATATTCACAGTTGATACTTAAATAACAATACTTGATAGTTATGACATATACAAAACTGAGATTTTCATTGTCTCTTGAGCTATGAAAGAGCAACCGCTGCGAATTTTCCTGTGGGAGGTTTGCACACATGTTTAGTCTACTTAGATCAACAGATCTTATTCAGGGTTTCAGTCATGTTTAATCATGCTCTTTCTCAATATTTTGTGTATATTTAAAACTTGGTTGCTATTTTCAGAAACTGGAATTGCAACATGGCTTAAACAGCAATGTAAGAATGATAATTTATTTTATTTTTGTTTAGATGTTTATGTAAAATATTTTATATTTATATTTAATTAAAATACGTACGTTTTTTTGAAAGGCATTTAGATTAAAAAAAGAAAAGAAAAGAAATGAATAATTATATACAGGAAGGATGCATTACATTAGTCAAAAGTGCCAGTAAAGACATTTATAATTCAAATATATGCTGTTTTTTGAACTTTCTATTCATCAGAGAATCCAGATAACATGGTATCCACAAAAATAGTAAGCAGCACAGTGTTTTCAGCAATGATAATAATAAAAGTTTCTTGATTTCTGAAGTATCATGTGACACTAACGACTGAGATGCTGAAAATTCAGCTTTGCAATCACAAGAATAAACTACGTTTTAAAATGTTTAAAAATAGTAAACAGTGTTTCACAATATTACTATTTTTACTGTATTTTTCATCAGATAAATTCTGTGGTGAGCGTAAAAGACTTCTTTCAAAAACATTAAAATATCTTACTGACCCCAGACTTTTGAATGATAGTGTGTATATATAGTGCCATAACATTCATAATGGACCTTGTGCAGTTTTATTGGCTCATTTATGTCTAGCCTTTGAATATGTTTGTTTGATATATGTTTGAGTGTGATAACATCCTGCATTTTCAGAAAAAAAATATGTTCAAAGTTCTTCTGTGTTTTGTCAGAGGTGATTTGCTTTTACATGGTATCCTTGAAGAGGAGCTGACCTACTAAAGGCTTGTGTGGGAGAGATCTGTCTCTCTGCATAGCCTTCGGGTTCATGGTGGGGTTTTAGCATTAGTGCCTATACATCTCCTCCTGACAGGTTAGTAGAGCTGTCAATTGAAGAAAAGTCGAGTAAAAAAAACAGTACCTCAGATTTTTTTAAAATATATATTTCATTTCCCGCCCCTCCCCCACCTTGTGTTCATTTTTCTGAGGTTGAGAGCACTTGTTTAATGTACTGGTTCATTGTATTTGTGCCTGTAGGATTTGATCCATCTGCTCCGCCAAAGCGGGATCGAGACTGGAGTGGAACTGATGGGGCTTGACTGTGTGCCACTTCCTGTCTCTCTCAGCTGACTTGATTGGCTGTTCCTCAGAGCTTCCTGTCTGATACTAGTCACCACTGGACTTTGCTGAGTGTTATGCCTTTGGATATTCTGACTACTGTGTCCGTGTTTATGAGTCACGCTGCCCCACATTTCAAAGCGAGTTCAGTTTAAATTATCTTTGATCACTGTTGGTTGTACTTGATTGTTAGTTTTTAAAACAAATGCTGATTCCTTCATAGTTTTATAATATTTTCATGTGCAGCCTAATTTATCATCGCCCACCTGGTGTCTTTATTACAGATATGAAATATTCAAAAATGACGTCATAAGAATTAATTTATTTTCCCATCAGAATGCATCATTGAGCATGTTGCGAGTACCTTAACCTGACACCCCGGCCTCTGAGTCTGTAGGAAGATGCACGACTAGGGCTGAATATAATTTTCCCACCTTGTTTAGAATCCCTTTGTGCTGAGAAATTGCACTGGGTCATTAGAGCCGACAGGAATGGGACAAGGAATGGGAATAGGAGCCGGAATGGGAACCCTCCCTCTGGAGTTCTGGGGGTTCGTCTGTCCCTGAGCTGCCTGGAGAAGAGTAATCTGTCTTCTCGAAGCGGCCTAGCCGACAACAGATTGGTCACGTTAGCCGAGCCTTTGCAACCCCCAGCGATCCTTTCAAAACCCTGCAATTCACAGTCCTGCGGTCAGAAATCAAGCCTTAAAGGGATAGTCCACCCAAAAATAAAACTTCTGTGATCATTCACTCACCCTCATGTCGTTTCAAACCTGTCTTTCTTCTGAAGAACACAAAAGATATTTTGAAGATCTGTTCTTGCCCATGTAAGTGTCATTGGGATCCATAACAGCACTGAATCCAACTGACTTCCATTATATTTATTATTCTTTTGTGAAAGTCATAAGGTTTGGAACGAAAAGATTAATTTTTATGTGAACTATCCCTTTAAATCCCATAATGCCCCTAAGACTAGGAAGATCTCGGATGGGAGCCTGGAAATATATGGAAAAAAATTTCCCTGTCTGTTTTTATTACATTAATTAAGTCACTGAATGCAAAAAATCTTAAATTAGTTTGACACACACATTGCCTTAAGCCTTTTTCTCCATCCGCTTTCTTTTAACAATGTCATTTTGTGATGTTTGATAAAAAAATACTAGATTGCAATTGTCAGTTATCATGTAATTTTCCTTTTTTTTTTAATTATCATATGATTCTTACTTCTTAGCTGAGTGTAAATCAATACAGTCAGTGTTTGTTTATGAAAGATCCTTTATATATTGTTCACATAACGTGAATGCTTAAGTTCTTTGTGCTTAAATACAAAGAAAACATCTACTACTATTGTTTGTAGAATGAAAAAGAATACGTATATTCTTCGAAAGCGAATACATACACTTGCGTTATTGTTTAGTGTCAAAAGAACTCTTATACTCTTTGTTTGGGGTTTTTACGCAACCTTAGGCTGCCTAAACAACATTTTATTGTGGCAGTGAATGTGTATATGTGTTTGTTTGTGGGTTTTAGTGTCTGCAAGCACCCGATAACCCACACACTCATCTTCATCTCCTTGGGTGGGCAGTGTACCGGCCTTGGGATCATGATCAGATTTCAGGCTGTGCTCCATCATTCTCGAGCAAATAAATGGCTGTGCTGTCAGACGCACTCGGATGCACGCTGAAACATGCACACTTAAACGTATATGCTCTACACACTCGTACGGACGCTCTTCGTGTGTAAAAGCACAAAGACAGGCATGCACACATGCACAGATGCCATTAACCCTAGTTCCACTTACTGCTTTTCAACACTGGGCTTGCCTGTCCTGTGCTTTTCAGCACCGCGGCTCATGGTAACCTCCGGAAGCCCGTCCTTTGAAGGGCCCCAGTCTCAATCACCTGGTCCCCAGTGTTTGATGTCCTAACAGAGACCTACTTTTACTGATTAATGTACCTTTGTCTGACTTGGGTTACCGATTCTTAAAGTAAATGCGCATGCACAAACACACACACACACACACACACCTGCACAGTGTCCTTTCAACAGTCCTTAAAGAAGTAGTTCACACAAAAATTTAAATTTGCGGAAAATTTACTCACACTCATGCCATCCAAGATATAAATGAGTTTGTTTCTTTATCAGAACAGACTTGGAGAAATTTAGCATTACATCACATGAACATTGAATGGGTGCCATCAGAATGGCTAAACAGCTGATAAATTAAGTCTATCAATTAACATCTTGTGAAATGAAAAGCTGCATGTTTGTAAGAAGCAAATCCATCATTAAGATTTTTTACTTCAAACTGTTGCTTCCGGCTAAAATAAGTCCTCTATCCATAATATTTATTTTTCTAATGAAAAGGCTGTTTCATCTGAATCAGGAGAGAAATATGCACAGATCAAGCACCGCTACCAAGCAAAAGCAATCCAAAACAGTTCTAAACAAATATGTTGGCGGGTTTTGACTTGGATTTTTGGACTGGAGTCGTGTGGACTACTTGTGGATTATTGTGATGTTTTTATCAGCTGTTTAGGATCTCATTCTGACGGCACCCATTCACTGCAGAAGGATACATTGATGAGCAAGTCATGTAATTCTAAATTTCTCCAAATATTTTCCTATAAAGAAACAAACTCATCCACATCTTGCATGGCCTGAGGCTGAATACATTTTAAGCAAGTTTTTATTTTCTTTAAGGTAAATGTGCACACACATGCACAGCATCCTTTCAACAGTCCTTGGGTGTGACATGAGATCTGGCGTGTTCTTCTTTCCAAGGCCCATTAAATTATACACTTATTTTAGCAGTTTGCACGGGATATTTTAAGCACCCACAGTCAGGGCCGCCTGACTAATGCGACAATCATTCCTGTCATCTCTTTATTCGGGTGTGGCTGCCATATTTTCACCATGCTGAGTGACAATGCTGAAAGTGAGCTCGGATGTATGGACGCGGCCACCCCGTTCCTTCACCCACCCTGCCCTGTGCCCGTGTCTCTGCCCGTCACTCCATCTGCCACCTCCGGTTGTAGGTGCCAAGGCTACAGACCATTAGCACAGAGCAGGTCTGTATTTATAGTGCTTAACGGGCATGACTCAACAGCATCACTGGTTGCTTTTAGCTGTAATGGAATCTGTGCTTTGCTGAACACAGAAAACCCATTATTGTGTATGATAATATTGTTTCTGTCGATGGGCGAACCGGGACTGAAATTTCCACTGGACCGCTTGCACCTGCAGAAACCTTGTTAATAGTAAGAGAGAAATGGGCAGGCGAAGGTGTAAGTTTGTGTGTGTGTGTGTGTTTCAGTATGGAGCATTGACTGATGTCATGCCGGCCATGTGACTTTGCTCTCGGAGATGAGGTAATGGCTGTTGACGTTTACAGGTCCCCCTAATGAAAGACTGTGTAAGGTGTGATGGTTGTAACGGGACGTAAAACCAGCTAGTAAACCTCTAATGTCACGCAGGACTACATGACATAGACTCTCAGGTTTTAGCCTTCTCAGATGCTTTCCAGATGATCATTTATTTTCTGAATTGCAGTCGTGGGGATGTGTTTTTGACACAGTTTTGTTTAAATACCAGAATACGTAATTCATATTTTGAGGACATGAGGACTCACCAGACTAACAATATATATATA
>NW_015670979.1:162128-185716 GCF_001515625.1 Sinocyclocheilus rhinocerous | reverse complement strand
ATACATACATACATACATACATACATACATGCATATATAAATATTAATATAAATAAAAAATAAATATATAAATATAAATGTTTACTTTTATATTGCTAATATTTACTATATATAATTAATATTTTTTAAAATATCAATTTTTAATAGTTTATGTAATTTATTTAATGGATATGTTTGTGTGCCTGTGTCTAATGATGTGTCTGCAAGTGTATGGCAGTTGCTAGTGTGTGACTGCACTGGGCCTCCCCCTTGCCAGTGTCCTCTGTTTCCCATTCCAGCCCTGATGAGTCAGAGTCTGTGAATGCAGCCGAGCGTACAGCAGCACAGTGACGTTAATGTGTTTATGCTCTGTGCGCTCCCTCTGCTACAGTGGGGCGCGCTGACCTCCACATACAGGCACAGTCTCAATTTTTCAAGCACACACTGTCTCTCCTCCTCAAAACATACACAGTATCTCCTTTACAAGCAACACAGTCTATTCTTTACATGCTAACACAGTGTCTCTATTGCAAGCTAATGCAGTTTCTCATTTACAGGCTAACACAGTCTCATTGAAAAATCAACACAGGCTCGCCTCTTCAAATAGATACAGTCTGGACGTTACAAGCTAACAATCTCGTTTAATGACTAATTTTCTCCTTTACAGGGTAACATAGACTCTCTTCTTCAAAAAGAAACAATTTGTTGTACAATCCAGTGCTGTACTTGTATGTAGGGCTGCAAAGTTTGGCCAAAACTTTGGTGGTTGTATATCAATATGATGATAATAATAATAATGATAATAATTTTACAGTACTATAAAACTGTAAAATTACAACACTAATATTGATGGCTTTCTTAGTTCATTTTTAAGCAACCATCGAGCTTTACCAAGGCCTTTAAAACTTCTAATTGGCTGACAGCTGTTTTGATAATGCCTCTCATTACAAGTTTGTGAAGATGGTTAGTGCATATTGCATTCCCAAATGCATGTTATAAGTGAACCAAACTCACAGCACATGCATGGAGTTCATTGCGTTTGTGTCAGCATTTACTGAGAACTGAGCCGTTCTTAGATGCTGAAACACCAGATCATGAGCTGCTCGCATGTGAAAGAACACAGTGCTGCACTTCACTCTGAAACACGCAATGCATATATATTTTTTAATTAAATCACATCCTTTGCAATTTGATAATCACACTAAGCCATATTGCGATTTCGGTTTATATCGATTAATTCTGCAGCCTTACTATTAGCTTTACAAACTAAAGCCGGGCTCACACTGTGCGATTTTTTAAAAAGTCCTTTAGGATTGTACTTGTCAGACTGTACGAACATGATGATCATGTCACACTGTGGGATCTCAGTTGTCATTAATGTCAGACTGTACGACAGTCAAGTTAAAAACGGGTGCGCGCAAGAAAACTACGTCCGTAGTTCTACATTATCAACCCATACACATTCAGTGACTGCGAGCTGCATTGCACGCGGGGCTGTAATGTTGGCTATCATTAAAAGTATATGAATGGCGGCAATACCGGCGTATTTAAGAAGAATAGTGCAAGCAGCACTACACACCCACATGAAAACAGCAGCGCAACCAGTGTTTATCATAGCAAAGGCATCGTATGATATGAATTCCGTGAGCGGAGGATGAGAGCGCCGGAGTTTATGCAGTTAGAAGAAATCTCTAGCATTAATTCTGATCATGGCTTGTCTTGAAAACCGAAGACAGTTTGACATTCGTCGTAGGAGAAGTCACACTGCAGGACTGTGCACCAAATCTTCTGACACTGCCAGAATTTCGTCAGAGGTAAAATCTGATCACTACAGCCATTAATCGTCTGTCGGTGAACATGTCAAACTAACGATCAAAGACTACAGATTTTAGCCTAGGATTATAGGAATCTTTTAGGATTTTCAAAATTTGTCTCAGACGACCAAATCGTGGCCAAAATCGCACAGTGTGAGCCAGGCTTAACTCAGTCTCTTTTCTGTCTTCAAACAGCCTTTCTTCAATCTCTCCTTGTACAAGTCTTTCCTTTTCAAACACAGTCTCTCATTAACAGACAACACAGTCGATCCTCTTCAAACAAACAGTTTCTCCTTTACAGGCGAACACAGTCTCTCCTCTCCACGCAGACACTGTCTCTTCCTTTCATAAACAGCCTATCCTTTCCAACGTGTGCTTTTTTTGCCTTCCCACAGACACAATCCCACAATTCCTTCCAGACACAGTCGCTCCCGTTCCTCCTGTCCACAGATTACATTGTCTTTCTTTGCACACAGAGCCGCGTTTTCTCTCCTCCGGTCTGAATGTCTGTGGAGAACAGACTTCAGTTTCACTTTATTCAGCAGCTGGGGGTGGGGTGGGGGGGACTTTGCACAGTTGTGGATAGCCATGGCTGTCAGTGAAACATTAAACTGATTTGTGGGCTGTGCGATTCTCTTGAGGGAGGTGGGCTGGCAGTCTCCTTGCAATTCTGTCCCTCAATCTCAATACTGATCTTGAATCAGTACGGCCTGGAAACCTATCCTCTAAATTGATGTTTTATATTAAACAGCCAGTGTAGTTCATGCTCGGCGTCCAGACACTGTGAAACAGATGTCTTCTCAGCTGTAACAAATTGTTGTGTATATATTTATAGTCTTGGCGTACGATGGACGTTGCTCCATTTTTTTTGCCGAATGATCCTGGCGTGTGACGTGAATGTGCATTAAGCGTGCGCTGTGTGTTTGTTCTGTTGCTCTGAGCTTTATTTAATTGTTTTACAGTGCACGCCACCTCTGCTTCTTTTACCCAATATGGTTAAATCTAGCAGATTCTCACTGTACCCTGCCCATTCGTCCTCTGTTTATGTCCGTTTCTCTTTTATATGTCCTCTGAATTGTCTTTGTGTTTTCCGAGAGACACTTGCATCAGCCTCCTCCCACCACATGTTTTATTTGAGGTAATTTTCAGAGCCCGAGACCCCCTCCACCCTCTGACAGAATTACAAGGCAGAAATAATCGTGCAGCATAAAACACTATTTAAAGTTTTCACAAGGTTCATGCGAGCGGAGGGGGGCTGTTTCCATGGAATACGCTTTTAAGAGGAATGCTGACAGTTATGCACCCTGAATGGAAAAAAAGCCTGAGACGCATATCTGGTAGGCACTTTTTTTTTTTTTGGACAACTCATTGCCACATGTTCGTCTGTAATGTTTGGTCCACAAACCCGCCGACTTAGTGTCCGAAATCACTGCTTGTGCCATTTATAGTGCACTATTTGAGGTGTTAGACATTTTGTAACATTATCCAAATTCTGAGTAAACAGTGTTTGCTATAATAGTTTACTCTGCAACTGATCTGAAATCAAAATTTTGTGTTGTAGAAGAGATGTGATGCAGCAATGGGTTATATTTAAAAAAAATAATTTAAATAATTTAATTATTAATAGTTTAATAATGAATCCTAGTAGTTATGTAATTAATTATATTAAATGTTATATATATTACATATTGAATATAGTGAATGAATGTTATTTATGACTTATAAATCATAAATAAAATTTAACCAATTGTCACAACGGCCAGACGAGCCCCCAACCCCTTTAGGGACAAATTATGTGTCATTCACTATATAGGGAATAGTCAATGAGTGAACGATTTTAAACGCATCACATATGAATTAATAATCACTTTGTAAAGTCACTCTGTCAATTAATGACTGCATATTCTGCTTTAAGATGTTCCCACAAGTGCAAACCGGACTTTTGACACAAGTAGGTGATGTAAAAATAAACCAAATACAGAAAAACACAAACAAATGCATCGTGGACAAGTGGGCAGGCAATATGTCCAGTCATTTGCTGTTTCATCACCAGATAGAGGCTGCCCTGCATTCCTCTGAGGCACAAGGCCATGTCTTTCTCCCTTTTTTTTCACCATCCCCCCTTTTCCTCTTTCATTTCCCTTCTTTCATCCTCCTCTCCCTCTGATCTGCATGGCCGCATCTCAGGTTTTTCTCCTGAAGCAATCTCTATAAATAGACCTTCAATAGCTGCTGCCTAACAAACCTGCTCATCAGAACTAATTGCTAAAGAAAAGTTCTTTTTTCCCCAGCTTTCTTTGCATTAACCCTTTCCTCCCCTACAATGGCCTGAGCTCACCATGTGTCGAATAAAGCAGGTTTTCTGGGACACTTTTTGAAAAATATTCTGTGATGTTTGAGATGAAAAGGGTAAAATTTAATTATTTATATATCATTTACATTATAAAATTATTTCACATTTTTATGTACTGGTACATATGAAAATATGAAAGTTACATTTGACATAAAATTATAAATAGTAAGCTATTTTAGATTTATTATGTATATAATATTCCATATAAATATTCTATTCTATTCTATTCTATTCAGTGTTGTCAGTAACTATTAAAATTTGTTTGTGGTGGTGGCTTAAAATTAAGTTGAAATAAAATATAAATATTAGATAAAAACTTTTAATGACCTTGGCAAGGCAACTAACTGAAAGAAGTTTACGTACTAAAAGCACTACAACTTGAATAAATAAATAAATAAATAAATGGCAATGTAAATGTAAAAAAGAGAGAAACTATCAAAAATGACAAAAGAACAGACTGAAAATATGGAAATTCAAAATATTAATTAACATTGTAATAATAAATACAAAAAATACTGAAATCACTAAATCTAAACCTGAAAATATAGAATTTCAAAATATTAATTCTGTAATAAAACTATATTATATTATATTATATTATTTATTTTTAAACCTAAAGTAAGAGTAAGTATTTGTGGTGTGTATTATTAAAGGGTGGGTGTGTGTGTGTGTGTGATTGATAGCCTCCATCAACAGAGTATGTGTCTGAGAGGCCGGCCGGTCCTAGATCACAGCGTCTTTGTTTGGGGGTCTGTCTGACAGTTTCGTGACCTCATTACCAGACCAGCGTCTGGGGGCATTCATCTCGTGGGGACCCTCACCCCCATACATACATGATTTTCTCTCGATGTCTCGTTTTATCCTACTGTAACAACAACTCTTATTTATATGGTTATGCAGCGCATGGTTCCCTCTCGTGTTTATGTGTGGTTAAGAGAGCGTGTAAGTTTTAAGGTGGAGCTGAAATTGGTCTGAATGCGATGGGGGTCTGTTCTACGTCTGCTTTAATTGACTGTGACCTTAAGGGTGTGGGAGCACGGAATAGGGGACACTGACACGCCCACGTGCAGATATGCGTGCACAGCTGCACACACAGACGCAAACACACACACACATGCTTGGGAGGAATAGGTAAGCACAGATGCACAAAATAATAACCGTGATTCGTACACAATGAATCACTATTACAATTGCGGATTCTTATAGGTTTGTTCAAATCAATAATGCTAAGTATTAAACTACAGCACATAGCGATTAGACTTAAGATGGGGTCAAGCATTGTTATTTTCGTGGGTGAAATCTAGTCATTTCAGTAAGAATGTAATGTGGAATTTCGCAACAACACTCTTAAAAATAAAGGTGCTTCACGATGCCATAGAAGAAAGTTTTTGTCTAAATGGTTCCATAAAGAACCTTTAACATCTGAAGAACCTTTCTGTTTCACAAAAGGTTCTTTGTGTCGAAAGAGGGTTTTTCAGATTATAAAAAGGTAAGAAAGAGATGGTTCTTTAAAGAACCTTTGACTAAATGGTTCTTTGCGGAACCAAAAATGGTTCTTCTATGGCATCGCTTGAAGAACCTTTTGAAGCACCTTTATTTTTAAGAGTGAAGGTGAAAGTTTTGCTGCACAGATTTTGCAACAGGTTCAAGTTGGTAATCCGGATTTACCGTATTGACCAAAAAGCTACTTGGTTGAAAGTGATTTCTGTGTTACCTTTGATTCATACATTGCTACACTATTGACAATAGAAAATGGACGTTTAGATTTTTTTTTTTTTAGATTATAATTTGTTTGCCTGTGAAATTTCGCTAATGGGCAAACAAATCAAACAAATTAAATAAACTTACATTTATAAGGAACCACACTCATATCTAGGAAGTATCATAAAGATTTCTTTAGAAAATGTGAAAATCTACTGCTTTCCTAATCCTCCTATTGTTTTCTTTCGTTTCCATCCTTTTTGCGAAAGATGAGCATGAGTTCAGCCTGACCTGCAACACTAAACCACTAATAGGTACCTTTCTTTTTCCTTTTTACACGAAGAACCTGGAAAACATCTGATATTACAGATTCTTGCAGAGAAGCTGACAGTGCACTTTGGTATCAGCCACCTTCAGTAAAATGCCACAGTTCTGTTTCCTGTAGAATGTTTCAAAGCATGTGTGTTCCTTTATAATGGAGGCACAACGGCCTTACTCTTATCAGTGTAACTTTCCTCTCATCCATCATAGCTGCTCTCTGCTCTCTATGCATGAGTGTGTGTGTGTGTGTGTGTGTCTGTGTAGTTTTGAATAACGAGCGGGGTGATGCTCCTGAACTTTGTTGAATGGAAATTCTACATCCAGAAGGCAGCAAAAGACAAGAGAAGACATCCAATGGACAGGCGATACCATGTGCTTTCCTGTTTCCACCATTTCCAGCGCTGGATTTAGTGAGATTTATGACTCGCAGAACAGGCCGGTAGCCATTTTCCAGGAGAATCCAAAACATAAAACTAGATTCACTGAGCTGAACATTATTTCATTATTTCATTACTGTTGCATAAAATCTAATACTGAAGCTTCAATCTTACTGAAAGTGTTGGATTTAAGAATCTGCTGCACAAAAATACGGTAGAAATCCAGAAGAATTTGAGTGCCTGTTATTTACGAAATTACAAATCAAGTTCAATTATTATATATATTGGAAAAATCATGTTTTAGCACCCAGGATAATGTATTCTCAGCTTTATTTAACTCATTTGTGAACCTGGAGCACAAAACCAGTCTTAAGTCGCTGGGGTATATTTGTACCAATAGCCAAAAATACATTGTATGGGTCAAAATTATTGATTTTTCTTTTATGCCAAAAATCATTAGGACATTAAGTAAAGATCATGTTCCATGAAGATATTTTGTAAATTTACTACTGTAAATATATTAAAACTTAATATTTGATTAGTAATATGCATTGCCAAGTACTTCATTTGGACGATTTAAAAGGTGATTTTCTCAATATTTGGATTTTTTTGCACCCTCAGATTCCAGATATTCAAATAGTTGTATCTCAGCCAAATATTGTCCTATCATAACAAACCATACATCAATGGAAAGCTTATTTATTCAGCTTTCAGATAATGTATAAATCTCAATTTCAAAAAATTTACGCTTACGACTGGTTTTGTGGTCCATGGTCACATTTTACTGCATTTAAGCTTTCTTTCTTTCTTTCTTTCTTTCTTTCTTTCTGCAGAATGCAGAAGCAACATGAATGTGTGTGAAAATAGATTTTGACCTGCATCTGTCTAGAAAGTATATACATAAGGAGAATTTAGGTGTCCATCATTTTCCACAATCCGTCCTGTGTATATTCTCTCGGTCAGTCAGATACGATTAAACCGATCTGTTGATCACCGAACCTACCGAGCTTAGATGGTATTACGGCAGACACCAGCGGCTTAAAACAGGCCTGGCCTGGCTCGGCTTCACTAAGGCAATGCCACCCCAGTGCCAGATGCCAGCGTGCCAGGACCAGTTGGCATGTGGTGCACTATATAATGGAGTGAGTGGGAGGAGGGAAAGGCTCGCGTTGATGGTAAATAATAAAGAACACAGGAAAAATGTGTTTCTGCTGGGTGATTGACTGCAGCGTCTCTCACAAAGCCCCCTAGAGGATGTGATCGTTGCTTTGGAGCAGTGGTCTCAAACTCAATTCCTGGAGGGCCACAGCTCTGCACAGTTTTGCTCCAACCCTAATCAAACACTCCTGATGCAGCTAATCAAGGTCTTCAGGATTACTAGAGACTTCAAAGCAGGTGCGATTTGGAGCTGGTTGGAGCTAAACTCTGCAGAGCTGTGGCCCTCCAGGAATTGAGTTTGAGACCACTGCTTTGGAGGGTGAAAAGCTAGATAAAGATAAAGGTCTGTTTCTCTGTTTTGTAGGTAGCTGTCCAGTCGTTGAATGATTCTGTAATTAACTAATTAGTTTTAATTAATTAATTAACTTTTTAATATATTTAATTTTCTTTTTAGTTTTTTTAATCCTTAATACTCATTTTTTCTAATGTCTGATATTGATATCATTGCTATAAATGTTTAAGCTATAATGCTAATCAGGGTAATTAATTAACCAGGACTTGGGGCAAAAATGTGTGATTTTATATTTTATTTTATTTTATTTTAATGTTTTACATTTATTGTACTTTCTGTTAAATTTACTTTAACGCTTTTTTATTTACGTTTTTTGATATTTCATATATTCTGTATAAATTATTGACCTTTAAAGGGTTAGTTCACCCAAAAATTACAATTCTGTCATTAATTACTCACCCTCATGTTGTTCGAAACCCGTAATTTAAGATATTTTTGATGAAATATGAGGGCTCTCTGACCCTCCCATACAGCAAGCCGCCACACATGCGCGTCATGGTACTGTCGTGAACGCGCGTCCAAAGTGACGCAGTAGAGACGAAAATGTGGAATAAAGTCGTTATTTTTGTTTTCTTTGCGCAAAAAAGTATTCTCGTAGCTTCGTAACTTTACAGTTGAACCACTGATGTCACACGGACTACTTTGTCGATAATCTTGGTATTTTTCTGGACCTTGAACGTGGTAGTTACCTTGCTGTCTATGGGAGGGTCAGAGAGCCCTCGTATTTCGTCAAAAATATCTTAAATTGTGTTCCGAAGATGAACGAAGGTCTTACGGGTTTGGAACAACACAAGGGTGAATAATTAATGACAGAATTTTCATTTTTGGGTGAACTAACCCTTTCATTGCTAGATATCTATAATTGAGTTGAGTATTAAATATAAAACAAATATGTAGTGGCTTCTGTTTGAAACTGTGCTCATAGAGCCCCTTGTTTTGTAAAAATCGACGCGTTTCAAAAAGGCGGGGCATAGAGGAGAAACAATAATGTACAGTATGTGGAAAATAATGTGTTTTTTTTACTTTAAACCGCATAAACACATTTCATTACACCAAATACACAAAATAATGTTCTTTTTAGCAGAATCATATGACCCCTTTAAAATCTGTTCAAGGGGTAAATATTTATTAAGTTAATTTCTGAAGCTTATTACAGTATGTCATATAAGATAATACAATGTAATTACAGCAATTAGGATGTATGTGTCAATATTTACTTAAAAGACTAAAATTATTCCAAATCAGAAATCGTGCGTGATATCAGCTGATATCCAAATATTTGATTCAAAGCTTGACAGTAACTATAATTTCCCGTCAGTCATCCTGAGGTGCAGTTTGCCTGCATCCGTTTTTCTCGTTCAGCTGTTAAGCTTCCGCCACGTCACGTTTTGACCTCACCGTCTCTTTCCGTGCAGCAGTAGTCCGACAGATTGTGTTTCCGTCTTCAGACCCCCCTGGATTTACCAATGACTTGCACATGCTCAAACTTGGCCCGGTTCCTGGAGATGTACTTTTATTGCAAGCTTTTTATCCATTCGCTAACAATATAAATGTACTTTTATGCACTGCTGTCTTTACGTATGAATGTAGGCAGATTGCATCTGCAGAGAAAGATGGAGTAGGAGAGTACTGCTCAAAGCGGGCAGGGGAACTCTCTTTTGGCCAGGCCCCGAGTATTATGTTGAAACCAGATGTTGAGAGATGTTTCCTCCTGGTCACGTGGGCCCTTCTGGTGTGGCACTTACATAAATGTCATCTGTACAGTAGTCAGTGCGGGAGGGAGAGCAGGAACAGAGGCCCAGCTGCTCGCTGTGGGAAGATGAAGAGTGCAGTGGGGTCAAAGCTACCCTCCACCACTACTGTCTGCTCTCTGCCAGTGCTCTTTCTCTCCAAACATGAGTGAGACATGCAGACGTCAGCTGTTTGCGGCAGTCTTGCCTTGTCATTGTGTTACCTGCTCATCGCGATACACCTGGCAGACATGTTGTGTGTATACACTGCTGGCAGGTTTTTTTTTGTACCGATGACTGTATTCATCTGCAGGTAAAGATTAAGCATTGATACTGGTATTGGTCACTGGCATTGGTACAGAAGCCCATATTTTGGTATTAATATTTTAAGACTAGTAGGATAACTGATAGGTGATGCAATAGTAATACTTATTAGCATCATATCAGCAATTCACAAAACATAATTACAGTGTATATATATACAACATTGTTAAAGTGCTTAATTTACATAATATTTATTCAATTTGCATAATATTTTTATGAAAAACATTTACAAAATATATTTTAAAACCGTACCAGTCAAATGTTTGGACACATTTGCTAGATTTTTTTTTTTGCTAGACACATTTAAGTATGAGAATTACCAAAAATGAAAAAAAACGCATAACTATATCTTACTTTTTGTTGTTTTGCACAAAGTAGCACTTTTTCCCTACACTTTGTGTTCTAACACACACACACACATTTAATTTGTGATAAAATATAACAATATTATATAATAATTTTATTACATATTTATAGTTTTATTCATGTAAGATGTTAATATTCTGAAGAAATTCAGTAGACAGAATTTATATTTGCTTACAAAACCAATTTTGAGACATTTAAGCAGTTATCTTTAGATTAAAATGCTTTTAAGATCACATAAAACCTAAATTTAGACAGGTGGGTCCACAGTGTATTATCCCAAATTAGTAAATATGAACTAATTTTATTTTCAGATTGATCTTCTTTGTCTGATACTCTGATCATTACTCAACACTTGACAAAACCATAAAACCATAAAGAATGTTTGGAGTGGATGGACTGAGGAGGATTTTTTGCTACTTTTCCTGTAAAATCCAATTCTCTCTTGCCCATTATATTAAATATATCTGCTATGGTGACTCCTACACTGCTAATGAAACGCGAGCGGCTTCGGTAATGATGTGTATATCTTTATGCCGCAGTGGCGTAATGGCCTGCGTCCTGGTGATTACAGCACTCAGGGCGCCGTTTTATTCGGCCCCAGCGTTCAGTAATGTGTTTGTGCGTGGTAGGCATTCCTATACTGACTTTTAATGTGAGGGCTTTTTGTCCGGCCCGGTGATTTATTCACAGCCGTGTGTAATGTCATTTCATGTTGAAACACCCACCCTATGTTCAAATGAAAGAGGCATTGATGTTCATCTTAATCTGATATACTTTAATACCACGGCATCAAAATTACTCGACTGTAAGGTCCCGCAAGAGGAGGGAGGTGTGCTGCCATCCGAATTTGAAACAAAGACACGGTTTGTTTTCTACGAGGAGATTTTTTTGTTTGTTTCTCTTTATGATTCTTTTTAAATGAAAATTTCGTATCACTCAGAAACATGAGCTGAAAAGCAACTCATTCATCTGTAACTTTATGACAAGATGATATAGTAATAGATTACAGTTGTAAATCTTTCTTGAGAACTAATTATGTCATTTTTCTCGTCAACCGAACGGCTGTAGCGCACATATGCATACATGTGGCGCTGCACTTTGCTTTTTGTTCTCGCTGTTTTTGCATGAGCAGTTTTTGCAGTAAAGGGGACTGAGTCATGGAGAACTTGTGCAAGGGAAAAAACGAGGGCATATCAGGAGAGCGTGAGAGAGAGAATGTGAATGCATACATACACACTCCCTAAAGCACACACTCCTTTGCTCATAGTCAGAAGCTGCACAAGGTGATACTCTTTTGTGTGAGAGTGCGTTTGTGCGTATGCTTTTTCCTCTTTTGAAGAGAACAAAACCAGCCCTGGGACATTTGATAAATTAAGATATCCATTTGAATACATTTTGTGTATCTTTTTCTCCCAGTTATTTTTCTCCATCTGTGATCAGATGCCTGGTATTGTCTGCTCTCAATATCCTGAGTTCTACACATGCTACATGGAAAATAAATCTGGTGTCTGTTCATTTCAAACACTCTTCAGAATCTAATATAGTAAAATAATAGTTCATCTTTGTCTGTTTTTTTGTCTTTCAGGATTTGCGTAAACAGATAGCTCCTTTGCTGAAGGGCTTCCAAGCAGAGGTGAGTTGCCTTCCTAAATGTTTTTCTTGTTTTACTTGCCTTAAACTGTGGTGATGTGTGTCATTTTTTAAATGTTTAAATACTTACTTTTATCCCCAGAACAGCTATAAATGAGCTATTTGTGTGTTGTTTCCCTTGAAATGTGTAAACTGTGGCTCTGAGGTGCTATGAAAATATTTTTCTGTTAGTTTGAGCACCTAAATCTAACAACAGCAGCATTGGCTGAACCAATGGAGTGAGTTTGGGGGGGGCGGGACTATTTGTTTGACCAGCCAATTGCAGATGGGGGGAGTGTTCAGGGAAACTTGTTTGAAAACAGGCATGATTTTTGCAGTTCCATGTGGTGATGGATGGTAGTGGTGTAGAAAATAGAGCTTAGAAAATAATGTTTTAGAGTTTATCTAATTTTGATATATATATTTTTTTGTTCTCTGATTTTAGAAAACCAATTGAAGCCAGAAAACAATACATGGATCTTAACCTATATTTAAAATCAATAACTTGCTTCAAGTTTTTGGAACAATTCATAATTCATTCCCAAAACATGATGAAGACGCACATACTGTATAACTAGTTTACATTAGACTATTGTGTGGTGGAATATTGGAATATCGAGAGAGAAAAAATAGACTTTATATTCACAGGCCCAAGAATTGTATTTTGAATAAGCATTATCCAAAATGCTTTATTTGACTTCATTTGACTATCTTATCTTAGAATAGCCACTTTTGTGCATGTAAACGAACCTGCTGCAAAATCTATGTGGGGAATTCTTTCCCCCATTCGCAAAATTCTAGATCACTTGGATTCCTATTGAAATGACTGGATTTCGCCTGTGAAAATTCACACAACAACAATAAATGTGACCATTCCTTAAACATGAAGCTATTTCCAAAAAAATAGATATGTATTGCATTCGATGATATTAAGTAATTCTAATAAATTCTGTAATCTGCATTGCATTTTCATTATGGGTTTAATGGCTCACAATACATTTTTACACTTATAGTAAAAATACATGATCAATAGTATGTGGACACCTGCTGGAACAGAAAAGGTGCATCTTCTAAAAATGACCGTCTAAGGAGACTGCATGGCTGTATGCTTAATTTTATGTCCCTGTGTCAACATACTTTTGGCTTTTAGTGTATTTTAGTACTAATACAGGTGAAATGCAGTGAGAGTTGGGTTATGTGATGGATCTGTGTAGGTAGGAGAAAATCAGTGATGGTTTCAGTTGTTTAATCAATGCAGTGCGTCAAAGCTGCTCCGCTAGCGGCCAGAGAGCACTACTGTTAAACTACCCTCTCCTCATGGCTTTACACAGCGAATATGACTCTATCACGCTCACACCAATTAATCTCACAACCTTCCTTGTAAGGAAAGGGCGGAAAAAAGCCTGTTTGCTTAACTCGACACACAGATCTGGTGTAAGATGACCCTCTCTCTGGTCTGATTATAGTCTCGACAGGCTAAAAAGCCCACCTGATTTAACAACAGTGCTTATTACAAGACGGTTTGTTTTCTTGTTACTTGAGGTCTGCTTTTGTCGTACAAAGCCTCCATATTTTGTCAGCATCTAATCAGATCAGACAGTTTTGATATGTTCTCACTATTTGCTGGCCCGCTCTTTTATTTCCGCTCGTCGGATGAGAGCGAAATCTTAATGATGTTTTCGCTCCATGGTGCCAGGTAAGTCTATTTGTTCTGGGCCGAGCCAGAATGATGGACTCCCGAGTTTAACATCTCAAAGTTTTTTCAAAGAGATTTTATTTATTTATTTTGTTTGGTTAACCTTAAGGTGTAAACAAGTTTTTCTTTTGAAAGGATGCTGTGGAAATCAGTAACAATATCGTGTAGAATGACTATAGCTCTATTATTGCGTCAAGTCATTTTTATACTTGGCTAAATCTAATTTAGAAATATGTTTTTAATTAGATCACTGGTTCTCAACTGGCGGGTAACAGCAAATTCATCTGCCATATCATTGGACACTTAAGGATAAAAAGATTTTGGTGTTGAGATGTTTATTTCAAAAGTACACCAATATTGCTATATTAAATTAGTCATGACATTTCATAATTGTTTAATAATGATGTGAAATAAGAGTTCACCAGTTATCCTCAGGGAATGATGCTGTGTTTCCTTTGACATGTCTCCTTAGTAGCCATTGCTGATAGTTGAGAACTGGGACATGGTGCTGTGTTCCATAAGTAATGTGCATTACCATTCAAATGACAGCAGGCAGATATTCAAATGCCCTCTGCAGCACAGACTCATAATAATAGAAATATCATAATAATAGAAAGATATTGAGTGAGTTTTGTTTTGAGCCTGACCTTCTTAAAAAAATAGACTAAGGTCTTAATTAAAGTCAATTAAGGTCTATTTTAGTCCGATGCAGGCTGTGTTTTGCTTAAAGAGTTACACCTAATGTTCCTTGGTAATTCAGTCAATTAGTTGTACTGTTGCGTGATATCAAAACGAGTTTGATTAGGTTTAATTATGTTGTGCTGAATAACTCGCTGTAAGTGTCACCAGCCAACTCAAGTATGATAACTATTAAGTGTTTTTAGCACTTCTATACTAATAGTATTAAATTATCTGAAAAGATATTCATAAACTTTGAAAATAGCTGTACTTTTAAACAGTAAGCCTTTCAGTTTGAGGTTTGTAAGGTATTTAGCTGCCAAATTCATTCGAATTTGGGTTCAGACTAACTGTTAGCCTTTTTTGTGTTGAACAGGCTCCGCTTTAGAGGAGTCTGGCCCACCCTTTTTTAAAGGGGATACAGTCATTGTCATAATACCATGCTACTGAATAGTATTTACACAGTGCTATAAGGTTGTAAGGTCAGAGTTGACATTTTAATTATTTTATTTTACTTAATTTTTTAAGTAAAATAAAAGAAATATTTTAATATTTTTCTATTTATTTGACTTATATTTTGTTCAATGAATTCTGTGATATTAAAATAGAATGTGTCCAAAATACATGATATTAGCATGACACTATGTCCAAAAACCCAGAGTAATGTGATTATACTTTTGGAAGCACATTGGTAGCATTAGATGGACTTATTGTAAAGAATATTTTATTCCTCTTTATTACTTTTTATATATATATATATATATTTATATATTGTAGTGGAAATCCCATTCTCTTTTTCCCTCAATAATTTTCTGCTTCTCTTTTGCTATTCTGTCTAATAAAGTGGCAGATTAGTCCAGAAATAATAAAAGAGAAGGAAAGTGAGAAGTATGTGTCAATTTTCCTTTCCTTTGACCTCAAAAACACTTCCACTATCTGTTAAAGTATATTTCTGTATATGTAATGCAGCGTTTGACGGGCTTCAGCAGCACCTTGCATTAAGAGGCTGTCGAGGGGCTCGAAGCGCAGCGAGACGCGGCTCTTCCATGCCGCATGTAACTTTGATGAAGTGAGCGCTGTGAGTAGTGGCTCCCTGTTCTCCTCTCATGAGCCAGTACTGCTGGGTAACTGCTCCATTATAGCTCATTGTGGTTTCGGAGCTGTGTTCTCGAACACTAGCCTGTCATTAACGGAGGTAGTCGCCCCACTTCAAATCACTGCTCGGTTAAAAATAAATCCCCATCCCACCACTCCAACAGCGAAATCGTTTCAAACCGTCTATTATTTTTCGTTGTGAAATATTTTCCTTATTGACAGTGCCTGACCTTGACAAAAACAGCCTGACTGCTCCGACCAGAAGTACTATTTTTCGGCATTTTTCTCAGACGTCAGCTATTTGACGATAATTGGCAGGAGGGATGGGATCGCTTGTGTTTTGTCTTGTCAGTCTGACCGTCCATTAAATCTTAAAATAGACGAAGAGACTTCAATTTTACAGCACCAATTTTAAACAAAAAAGATAGAGCACATATATAATTCATAATGGCAGACAGACCAATGAATACAGCCGTTTGCAATGGGTGAATGCTTTTTTCAGTTTAATTTCTATCTTCCGTTTTCCTGTAACGGTGGGTTTGTTAAAATAGCACGTTTGAGTCAGACCGACACTGATCTTGTGGGTCAGTGCAGAGTCCTTGCCACATGTCATTTTTTTGTTAGAGAGAGCGAGAGCCTCCTCTTTTCCTGTCAGGAAATGAGAGTACAATAGGGAGCTGTACATAGCACGCGGCTGGGGCCCTGTTTGGGGTTGCACATGAATGTGTGTGTAAATCAGAGACGAGGGGTGAGGGGGGGCCACTGTACTTAATTGTAAAGAGTATTTGCTCATTTATACTTCTGCCCCAGAGGCAAAGCCAGATGTTACAGTTGTTCAAGAAGACTTGATGTACTGTATAGTAGCCTCTAACCTCAATTTTTTTTTTCTTTTTTGGTGATGGTACCTGAGGTGGTGCTGGCTCACCCTACGCGAGATAAGACATTACCAAAGGAGACAAAAAAGAAAAAAATTTAAGTGGTATAGCCAGTCATCTATTTGTTTTTGTTTGTTTTTGTTTTTGTTTTTGTTTTTTTGTTTTGTTTTGTTTTGTTTTGGTTTGGTTTGGTTCCTTGCTCACTTGGTGCCCTGTTTGAGATAAGACATGAACAAAGAAAAAAAGTCCTATATAGCATTGCTTATTTTTGTTTTGTTCATTTTGTTAGATGTTCATTTACTCTGCTGTGGTCCTTGCTCTAGCCATTGGTCATGTGCTTATTTTATTTTATTTTATTTTTTATTTTATTTTTATTCTTTTTATTATAACATTAACTTTGTTTCCCTCAAATTTTACATTTGATCTGAGACCACTTTTTCCCGATTTGCCCGCATTCAGCTTCTTATCTCAAGCTAATTTTTGATAATAAATAATCTTCATTACAAAGTAGAAAATTCAACATTCTGAAAGAAAGAGTGTGAGACTGAGAGAGGGAGAGAGTAAGTTGACCCGCCAGCAAAGATCTCTGTGAAGAGAGCTAATCACTCTGGCAGCCGTTTACAGAGTGCCATGGAAGTTCTACAGATTTGGAAGTCAGTATTGATTTGACGTAATTGTGCACTAATTTTAGCGGGCCGGAGTCTGCAGAGGCTCAACATGGCCAAGTGCTGAGGAGAGACAAGGTTAGTGGCAGCTCAGATAAATGAGTTTGGATCCAATGATGGATGAATCTGAGATCAGTAAACTGTCTATATATGCAGGCAAACAAAGTTAAAGTGTATGTGTGTAGGTTGTGAATCTGTTTATGTAGGTAATCACCTAGCAATCTCTTTTTGGATGCATGTTCTTCTGACACGTTTAGCCTTGGTGCTCATGTGGGTGATGTAGGTTTGAATCTGCAGTGTGCACCACTACTTTCCCTCCTTAATAATTTCCTGTCACTCCAAGTCTACCAAAAGAGGCAAAATGAGACAAAAACAGAACTAAAAGAAACTCAAGGGTCAAATATGTTTGAAGTCTGGTCGTCTGTTTGGAGGGCGATGCAGGTCAGTAGAACTGATGGAGTTTTCTGACTCTGCTGTCAGCGGTGCCAAGTCTGTGCTCCCCCACAGAAACGAGAGCTATTTATAACCGTTTCCCCCACCCTTCTCAGTCCCTGTTCCGGCTGGACCGTAAGGGAATAATGCTGTTTAAACTGGCATGCTTTTGATGCCACCAGATAGTCTGTGTGTTGTATGGTTCAAAGAGGCAGAACTGACTTTGTGTTTGTCTATGTACATGTGGGTTTGGTGTGAAATGTAATGTAGGGGAAACTGGGGCTAGTTGTCACACTTTTTACTTAATGTTTCTCAGGTAAAAAAAAAAGTTCAAAAGTTGTTTTTTAATGTTTTTGAAAAAAAAAATCTTATGCTTAAGGCTGCATTTGATCAATAATACATTAAATATTGTGAAATATTATTAACATTTAAAATAACTGTTTTCTGTTTGACTATATTATAAATGTAATTTATTCCTGTGTTGGCAAAGCTGAATTTTCAGCAGCCATTATTACAGTCTTTAGTGTCACTTGATTTTTCAGAAATCATTCTAATATGCTGATTTGTTGCTCAAGAAACATTTCTTATTATCAATACTGAAAACCAGTTGTGTTTCTTAATCTTTTTATGGAAACTGATTGTTTTTTTTTTAGAATTGATTTTTCAGAATGTTCTATACTGTCACTTTTGATCAATTTAATGCATCCTTGCTGAATAAAAGTAATAATTTCTTTCCAAAAAGAAAAGGTAGTGTAACTTTTGTGACAACTTTTCGTGCATGACAACTAGCCCTGATATGTGGCCATTTGCATGTGTATATTTGAAGGGTCTAATGTCTGTGAGGCTCTTTGCATGACTTTGTGTGTATGTTCCGCAGCATGATGATGCCAGATGCCCAGGCCGTCAGATTGAGCTGGTAGCAGAGTAGGAGAAGAGCAGATAATCTATACAGAGCTGTTGACGGTATCTGCAAAGTCACGCACGCCGCTTCTGCCTGCTTCTAGGCAGCCTTACAGTCTCTTAACCTCCTCTGTGCTCTGTCTGGTTCAGAGCTCTGAGAGTTTAAAAATTGACATTGGTTCCTGCTGGATTTCAGGGGTAGACGTGGACCCGTGCCGAGTGAGAGAGAGTAAGAGAAGCAAGTTTAATTGCTCCATCTGCAAGAGGGCTGCAGAACTTGGCCCTGCCTGGGCCGATCCAGATGTTTTCCGGCAAGAAACATCTGAAAATGTTTAATTTCGTTCCCATAGGAGTGAAAAGTCTGTTACATGTTGGATATTTACAGTGGCAACTGCCCTGTTCCATCCATCAAGCCCGGCAGGCTCAGGGCTGCAGATTTACAGCTTTTATTTGATGTTCCGCTGCTGGAAGACCAAACACACAACACTTGTGAACATGTAAACAGCACAGGAGTTCAACATTTTCTTAATGGATAAAAGCAATACTGTTGATTCAGACCACATTGTTTTTGGGTGTGGGGTACTGCAGAAAGACTGACATGTGTAGGAACTATTGAAGGCTTTGGGCTCTAGTATTTTGAAGAACCCTGGAGGATCTGATGCTGCATTCACGTCATGTCAGAATTACAATAATTACAAGTTCCCATCTTGTAAAAACCGCTTGCGTCTTCGTCAAACTTTTAATTACAACTTGGAAACTCTGAATTTTATGAACTCTCTTATGTGACCATTGTGATGTCATGTAAAAACAACCAAAATGTCGATAAACACAGCACGAGTGAAGTTTTTCAGCAATGATGAAAAACTCTTTCAGGATTCAAGCTGGGTTATTATAATATTCAGAATATTAGAGTATTTAATCTGTTTTTCATTTCTTTTTTATTTTTAATCTGTCTTTTTGTTGTCGTTAGTTTTCCCTCCATCATTGTTAGTTTTATTTTTAATTTTTTTAATTTGAGACTTTTGTAGTTTTAATTTTATTTTTTTATTTTTTTATTTTAGTATTTAATGGTGCTAAAGTTAAGGCACTAACGGGTATCTAGTAATGTGCTAACCAGTGTTGGGCAAGTTACTCTGAAAATGTAATCAAATTACTAGTAACGTATAGAGACCTCGGCTTGTAACTATACTCTAATTACTATTTTGAAAATTATAACGCGATAAATTACTCCGTTACTAAAAAAGTAATCAAATTACAGTAACACGTTACTGCCCAACACTGGTGCTAACTAGTGAAAATATATATAAAGTATAGCATAAAATATATACATATATACAAAATATATAAAGTCTAGTATAAAAAATATACTAGTGGTATTTGTACTAGAGCTGTGCAGTTAATCGAAAAATAAAGTTTCAATGTCGATTTCCAACGATTATAAAAATCCAATAATTGAGATAAAACGATTATTGCACCCAATTTCGCCCCCCTTTCCAGCAGTTCGCTTTCGTTCCTCCATAAAAGCCCACACTTCATGTGCAAATAATTAAAATCGTGTAAAGTGCAATAAAAAAAATAAAAAAAGTAATAGTTTTAAAGTCATAAACACAGATTATTTATTCTCAGCTATATTTTTATTATAATGGTTTATTATTATTATTATTATATGATATTTTTTATATTAGTAAACAACTATTTATTTTTATTTTTTTTCTTGTTTTTGTCAGCAATCATAACATTGAGTTCTAGAATCTAAAGAATCCATTTCAAATGTAAGATTCTGGAAAACACATCTCTGTGTCCTGGAATTTTCCAGGTCTTTGCTCCAGCTGTTAGAATGTATAACTCGGGTTAAGCTAGGTGAAGATTTGGTTCAGTTTTTAGCAGCTCTTAAATTACTGTATAGAGGCCGTACTGATTTGGGTCCTTGTTTCTTGTCAGGTTTGACCCAGTTTGTTAGATTTGGCCCAGTTGGGCCAGACTGCATGCTGGTTCTACAGCACACTGTCATCAGTACGCTGTCATCATCAGAGTTGCACGGTGGGAAAGTGCTGCCATGGCATTTTATAATTTCTATATGTGGTTCACCACACCCTACTGAAGACAATCACTCTGATGTGTCGATCCAAGACGTTTCTCCTGCCTTTGGTTGTCACATTTTTAAGACACTGGTAAATGCAGTTCTCAGCAGCTTAAGAAATGTTACATTGGGTGGAAATACTGTTTCTGTACTATTCCAAAACCTAGTGAACTGCTTACAGAGGCAGTATTGGTTCCAACTCAAAAGCTGTCCCAAAAGGTAGGCAACCTAATTATGTTGCCTCATTGTAGCCAAGCAATGTACCCATTGTGGAGAAAGCAGTCCCAGAATGCATTGCAACAAGCCCCTAATATTATATTATATGATGTATCATAATCTGGCCAGAATCACCACAGCTGTGTGTGTATTCAGATTAAGAGAGATCAGTGTCTTTATTAGAGCTGTGTAAACTGAAGAGCCTATATTACAACCTTTCTCTCTTCTGTCTCATGCTCTCACTCTTTCTTTCCTTATTGTTGTGTGTTATGGCACTGGGTTTGCACTGTTTGTTCCAGCTGTCATACATTGCCACCGAAGGGTCAATAAGGTCATCTGTCCCAGTGAAACCTTGGAAGACAGAAGCTTACAGAGGCTTATTCCAGTGATTCTGCTGTAATTCTAGGTTATTGAGAGTGATATTTTCATATATGCTGTGATATTTCCTGTCTTCACATGAACATATTGATAGTAAAAATGTGCCAATAAGTATGTCTTATAATGCATTTTTTACACTCTATAAGTTTTTAATAATTCATTTTTAATTAAATAAATAAAAGATATATATTTATATTTATACATATAAATTATTTAATTTGAAACAATTTTTAAATTTTTTTTCGTTAATATGATTTGTACATTATAAATAAATTATTTATTTATTATTATTAATTATATTATTCTGTAATTAATTTCTGTAATCGGGGGGGGTAAACAAAAGTGAACACATTTTTCATAGTCTGCACATTTTCACTGAAGCTCAAGTAGGAACTTTTTTTGTTAAATATTAAGAATATTTTTAATCTGCAATGCCTTCTTCTATTGACATCTGTTATATGTCCGTGATCATGCATCTTTCTACAAATTGACAGTTAGATTAGTGGGCGGCACCTCAGTGACTGCGGCCACTATTCTGAAAATCATCTATCTTCAGGAAATGATGAAGGCCTCTCCTTGCAGTGGGAGCTGTAACCCAGATACAGTATGTAATTTGCCCATACGTACGCGTCTGCGGTGCTCTATATTAAGGCCAAAAGTTCTTCTCATTATCAGAGTCCCTCATTACCTGTTTCTGTCATCTCATGCTCACAGGGATTTGGATTTATACCTGATAATTACCTTCTATATAAAGCGAACCAGAAACGGCCCGAGCGTATACACCTGAAGTTTGCCCCCAAAATGCCTCGACCCAGCTCTTGGAAAAATATCGCACGTGCCAAAACATAAATGATTTACCATGTGTGAATGAAAAGGGTCACGGTTATGTACACTTAGCTGTTTTATTTAGGTCGAATAGGTGGTAAGTGATGCACGTAATGTGCGCATGTGAGTTCGAAATCTCTTTTTCTAGGCTGTTTTCCATATGGCCATCTTTAATGGACTCGTCATTGCTGCTAATGTATGCAAATTTCAACCTGGTTGCTAATGCAGTTACCAAGCCTGCAGTTCCAAGCACACGCAATTCAGTTATTGTGTTTTTTTCCTCATTGTTTCAGATCGACGCCTTGAGTAAAAGAAGTAAAGAATCAGAGGCTGCTTTCCTCAGCGTGTACAAGAGATTAATCGATGTCCCAGGTATGTCTCGGCTCGCTCTGAGCTGGCTGCTCACACACACACACAAATGCACTCACACACACTGCTGTAGTGTTTCACTGAGACGAGAATACTGTAAACACATCAGTCATATTTATGAGACTTCCATCTCTAGTGTCTAAAACACACCCATGCACGCGCACAGGCCGTCTTAATGACTTCTACGGCTTTAGAGACCCACTTCGTTCCAAACCCCACACACGGAGGAACTTGGATTCTAATAAAATCCGCATTCATTGCCCCACAAACACCTTTTAATCTTCCGAATTGGCTTTCTAACAGTGAGATAATGGCCCCCGGATCCTCAGTTTTTATATGGTAATGTTCTGATGCGCTGATCTATAATAAGTTAATGGTGCCGTAAAGGTTCATGTGACATCTCGAAACATCTTTAGCTCAGCCGCTCGATAGAGTTGTGCTTCAAACTGAAAGTTCACCACAAGAAAGTGCAGATAATGTATCAAACCCCCGTTAAGCAAGTGCGACTATGGAGTGTGTTGAGAGAGACGACTTCTGGCTGGACTAAACTTTAGCTTGGGAAACCTTCAGACCTCCCTGCAGATACACACACACACGAATCTAGCTGTGTAGCTCCGCCCACATCTGCTGAGCGACAGGGAGGCAGGCAGACAGACAGACAGACTGGGCCTGTTGGAGCAGGTTGGACTGTCTGACTGCACAACTACTTAATACATCCCTAAATTATCACAATGCTGCGATCCCGGGCCAGCTCAATGGCGTGTCTGTGTGTCTGGAAGTGTGCGCAAGTGCATTTGACTACCTTTTTATATGTGCGTGTTGTGTATTTGAGAGAGAACTGTATGTGTGTGTTGCAGGATGTTGGAGTGGGAGGTCTAGTCTGGGAATGTCTGTTTCTATCTGTGAAATCTGGAGCTTGTCCAGTCCTGTCTATGTGTCTGCGAATGTGATCACAGCTTGACAAATTATCTTGTGATAGTTACACTGGTCCACTGTGTAGGCCTGTTTGTGTGTGAGCATTGTGGTGTGTGTTAGGAAGTGTTTCAGGCACCTTAATGCCAACATTTAACTTCTTCACAAGACTGATATACTCTTTATAAAATCCATTGTTAATATTGTTTCTGAACTCTGATTGGATGAGACTCATTCAAAGCCCATGGAAAAAATAACCGAGACAGGACTGAATTTTAATTCATAATTTTTTATTTACATTTATTATTTTACATTTATTTTTAATATATTTTAGTGTGGTAACTATATTTTGTTATATATATA
>NW_015670979.1:160547-161368 GCF_001515625.1 Sinocyclocheilus rhinocerous | reverse complement strand
ATAAATATATATATATAAAAGTTTATTTTGCATTATTTTTGCATAGAATTCTACTGCCCTTAATTTATTGTGGTCGTTCCACAGGTCTCAGATTATTCAGTGTTTTTCAATTGTAACTTTTAAAGGAGATGGATTAAGGATTAAGGAGGAGATTAAGGATTTAATTCATTTTTTCTCCATAAATAATAATAATTATTTGTGAATAATGAGTGTGTATTGTATAATCAGTGCCCTAATCTAGCAGCAAATTGCGATTACCATAAAACAAGTACACAGAAAACATGGTACTTGCGTGATATCTGTATAAAATCAGTGATAACACCATGGTTCTTTTTGGTTCTTTTTTGTTAGTGTGATTTAACCAAGCAGAAGTTAAACCGAGGTGCTGGAGCATAGTGTGGATTTATTGGCGTGTTTTGGCTTGGTTTATTTTTCTAGTTAACATTTTTAGCTGCGGTTGGCAATCCGCAAAAATGCAAAAACACTTTTAGGTATTTAGTCGAGCTGCACAGAGACTGGCCCACACTGATCTCCATACACTGAGCTCTCATTCACTGAATAAAACCTTTCACCTGCTCTGAACGTGGGACACCCGATATTCTGACCCGTGTGTGTGCGGATGTGTGTTTCAGATCCTGTCTCGGCTCTGGAGGCAGCTCAGCAACTCCAGGTGACTGTTCGGAAAATGCACGACTTGGAGACAGAAAACCAGAGGCTCAAAGATACACAACAAGAGTACGAACGTGAAATTGCAGAGGTTAAAAACCCAGGTAACCACCAGCTTCTCAGTGCTGCTTGAAATGAAGGAAAACAACACATTT
>NW_015670979.1:154374-160199 GCF_001515625.1 Sinocyclocheilus rhinocerous | reverse complement strand
ATATATATATACAGTATATATATATATATATATATATATATATATATATATATACATCATTTATATACATTTTTTTTGTAATTTTTTAAAATTCTTTGATGAATAAAGTTCAATGAACAACATCTATAATTATTTGAAACATGATAAATATCTATGCTATCACTTTTTATCAATTTCATATTAATCTTACTGACCCCAAACTTTTAAATGGTAGCATATATATATAATATTAAATATTAAATGTCAGCTTTGCTATTTCAGAAATAAGTTTTAAAATAGATTCAAATAGAAAAGTTATTTTACATTGTAATAATGTTTCATTTCATTTCAATATTACTATTTTTACAGGTTTTTTTGTTACATTTTATTAACAATTCGGTCATAGCCTACTTTTCACAATCCATTCATGATGGATAAAATCAAGTTTTATTAAATCACTTCATTATTTCCTGCTGAATATTTTGTTGCATTCAAAATTATGTCACATAATGGAAATTAAATGCCATTTGTATGCATTTTTATTTTGTAAAACAGGATTTATCTGTACCTAGCAAATTAAATGAGTTACGCATATGTCATGTTGGCAGGCAGAGTATGTGTACGCACATAGACAGGGCCCTATTTTTGTTCAAATGAGCTGTAGTCATCTGAGCTCTATTTCTGTCCCGCTGCTGTTTCAGCCAGACATGTTTCCTGGTTTTTCTTTTTTTAACATAAACAAGAGGGAGCATCGCTTCCTCACGGTCTGTGGAAATCCCCAAATCGATGCAGTTCAATAACGGCAATATTTTATTTGTCCCACACGAGCCATAGGTACCGCCACATGCGACCTCTCTGTCGCAGACACATGTGTACGTGTACACACACACAGGTGTGTTTCCGTCTGAGCGGTCCGCTAGATAATCCTTCCTATTTTACACGCTGATCTTTCTCAGGTCAGTGATCCTCCAGTCTCCCAGTGTTTAAAGTCCAGTTTAGCATTTAAGGGTCTAAAAGGGCTCTTGTGGGACTGCTGCTCATTGATTATGTGTCAGCGGTGAAGTGCTGGAGTTTAAATCACCGCAGATGGCTGTGCAAGAGATGGAGAGAGGAGGAAAAAGCTCTCTATCAGGGATATTTTGTGTGGATGTGTGTGTGTAGGCATGTAAACACACATTTTTCTTTCACAGAGGGGACTTTCCCTTGACTTCAGTTGTTTTTATGCTGAGCTAATGAAATTTTCTATCCTCTCACCCTAATCATTAATGTAACCCTCTTAGTTTAGCATTTTCTTTTAAATGAACATTTTACCATTAAATGAAAATTCAGTTTACTCACCAGGAACCGTTTCAAACCCAAATGACTTCCTGCTGTAGAACAGGAAGCAAGCAATTACAAAGAATGTGCTGGTCGCTCTTTTCCATGCCATTACATTGCATCATTTTGGAACCTTGAAAATTCAGGTCAATGGCACCATGATGTATGATAAAAGTGGTTCATATGACTTGTGTGCTGGATTCAAAGTCATACAGTAGCTTTGGGTGAAAAAATTTAAGGCATTATTCAGTGATAATCTTCCCTCAAGTGGGCAGTTACCTCGAGAACTGCACTGATTGGATCATTGAGTCTGATTTTCAGTGAAAAATTACTTAAATTTTGGTTTGTTTTCACACAAAGTTGTCACATGGCTCCAGAAGAATTGGAATATAGTCATATGAACTACTTTTATGATTCTTTTATGGTGCGTTTGTGTCCTTTTGAAGCTGCAGTCCCCATTCATTGTAACTGCCACAGTCTTCATTGCTCCTTTTGTGTTCCATGGAAGAAAGAAAGCTATATGGTTTTGGAACAACTTGAGGGTGAGTAAATGATGACAGATTTTTTATTTTTGGGTGAATTGTTCCTTAAAGATATAATTTGGTATGTTTATTAAGTGGTCTTCCTCTTGGCCGATTTCAGGGTTTACTATCCTTGAGGGACAATTGGGCCCCACAGTGTAGACAAAACCTAAACCCCACACACCCGTAGGTCTCCACTGTCTGTCCTTTTCATGCTTCTCTCTGTTTCTCTTCTACAGAAGTCACTATTAAAGCACTTAAAGAGAAGCTGGAGCAGTATGAGCATTCTCTCCAGGCCAAGAACACAGAGGAAGCTCCCGATCAGAACCAGGACCGATCAGGAAGAGAAGAGAGGGAAAGCAAAGGGGAAAACCTTCCTAACAACTATGCAGACAAGGAGAGGTTAGCCTGACTGTTGCACAAATCCGATACGGCATTAGTCTTCATGATTGCATTATGAATTCATAGGCTGTGCTTCAAAAACTAGCAAGCTGCCTTCCTAGATAGCAGTTTTGAGCTTCATAGGTAAGTTTGAAATGACATCAGAGAAATCATAAGAACATAAACGCATAGCTTGAAAAACGATTTTCTCAGTTCTTAAGCAAAATGTTTGGGTATCATAAATGTGTTCAGCATTAAATTCATGTTTATAAATTCTTAAACTAAATTTTTCATGAATCATAGCCTTTGTAACTAAATCATGAATCATGCCTTTGTAACTAAATTCTGAATTCATAACTAAAATTAAAAAAACAAAAAATGGAACTTAGTTTATTTCAGCTAGTTGCCAAGGCAACATTTCCCATTTTCATTTTATTTGATTTGATAACTACAACTAAAACTGAAATAATAAATATAACTAAATTTAATAACTAACTAAATATATAAAACTAATTAACACACCACAAAATTGTAACTAAAATGTAAATGAAAATGGAACGTATAAAAATAAAAACTAATTTAAAATTTGAATAACTATTATAGTATCTTAATGATAGTAAATTAACACTGAAAACAGTAGGCAGTTAAATAGGAAGCTCACTTTGAAAATATAGCTGCATGTCCACATCAGAAATATTTAGTCATTAAATGTTAAAAATGTTATATAATATCACTGCATCTAGTCATTTATTTATATGCACTGCATCTAGTGATTATTCATATGTTCATATCAATTTGCAGTACTGCAGTGTTAATGTGACTATCCTGTCTGTACATTAGTATATGTTGGGAAATTTGTTTTAATTGTCAATGCACAGTTGTTTTAATTCTCCTCTGGATGTCTATGCAGTCAGCCACAGCAGAGCCAGGACAGCAGGACAGAAGACTTGGACATGAAAACGCAGTCCTTACAAACAGGTTTGCTAATGCATTAACCGTCAAGTTGGGTGTTTTTGCAATTACATACATGTAATTTGACGTAGTTGAATTCTTTAAGCCTGTTTTACTGACATGCGTTTCATTTGTTCCACAGCACTTGAAGCAACTCAGGCAGAACTCCATGAACTGAAGACAAAATACGATGAAGAATCCACAGCAAAGTGAGTAACCCGTTTTCATTTTGATGGGATGCAGCAGGAGACAGTGTGGATTAGCGCCAAAACGGCTCGGATTCCCCCTTCTGTATTTTCTTGACTGTCTGCTAGGCGTGCTGTGTGCTTGTCTCACCTTTGCACACACAATTACCCACATTTGCGTGTCCGTACAGACACAGACAAACACACACACCCCTTTGATCCGCACCAAAACAGCTCATAATCCTACTGCAGACAGGTTTGATTATGGGGGAAAACACAGTGTGGTGAAATCACACCTTCATTCATGGACAAGTTGATATTCAATAGTCCTCACGTCCCGCCCATGATGCCTTTATGGCTACACGAGACTGAATAATGGATGACACAGTCCTTCATATCTCGCACGGATGCTCTGAGTGATTCTCTGAGAATCCTGTAATGAAGGGATTCGTACCATCGGCTGACATTTTGTGGGTGGCGGGCGAATCAGTATGTGCATACGTGCTTTTTGTTTGCGCATTATGTCTGTTTGCCTTGATCTGGGTCATGCGTGTGTGTTTGTATGCATCTGCATGTGTGCGTTCTTCTCTCCCTGTCATGTGGTCTGGGTTAGGTGGCAATTTCCTTGTCTTGCTGTCACTGAGGAATGCATCCTGTTGCAGAGCGCGCTCGCTGCGTGCTGTTTCGGCGCAGTTCTCTGCACTGACTGACATAATTACACTACCTGTGATTAAACCAAACCCTGCCATGCCAGACCCCCAGCACTGTACATTTAAAGTCATAGAAGCCACTTTTTTAGCACAGAAACCCTCCGTGGTGAGCTGTGGTCGAACCGGAAGGTCAAAGCAAGGTTTATTTGAGGAAAAGACACGCTTCTGATTCCACGATCACTGCAGACACGGATCTAACGAGAGATAAATCTTGCTGTCATGCTTAAGCACAAACATTTGAATATGACTGTGTACGTGCATACAAACGCAAACAAGAAAGACACACACGCACACAAGAAAATGCATTGTGACATTCAGTAACATTGGCCTGTTTCCAATCTGCCCCCGTCTCTCCCGGGGACTCTTACAGAGAGTGTGGCAGGTAAAACGTTTCCACTCCATTAGATCTCTTACCTGTTTCTCATCCTGGTGCTCCAGCTTTCTTTTAGCTTGTTATTTTATTAAGTACACTTTTTGTCTAGGAAGTGTGACTGATTATTTGCAAAATTTATTGGTTATGATTTTGCTGCTGATATGAAATGAAACAACATTGTTGATGTTGCAATGAATTGAATGCGCTGTTTATTGTACTTTAAAGGGATTTCCCTTATCGTTGCATATATATGTGTGTGTGTGTATAATTGAATAAATGAACACAGGAAATTAAGTGATTTTCTATATAACAATGCATAAAAATGTCATAAAAACCAATATTTACATGCATTTTAAATATCTTGTAATTGTTATAATTCATTTATCTATAGACCCCTTTTCAGTTAGTAAACAATGTGATGTTTTTCTGTGGGCGGAGCTTAGGTGGAGGCAGAAAGATTCCCCTGACCGCTTCACTAATGCTAGCTATGAAGTTTTGTTAGCTTGTTTTTTTAACAATGACCGGAGAAAATCCGATTTTACCTGAATATGTAAGGTCACTCACTTGTCCGTGACAGCGATTGTTATTTGAAAAAGTTAACTTTAACGGAAGAAACCAAACTGGTCGACCCGTACACACTCACTCAATGGATGGACAATCTGACAGGATTCCCTCCGGTTGAGTGACTACCTGATAGAGAAACCTAAAGTGTATAATAAAGAGAAACTCACCTGTGTCTATCTAGTCATGAAGATGTATATATTTCAATGTCAGCAGGCAACTATTTTTACAGCTATATGAGAGTGATCTGGGCCAAAATACAAAAAAAGTTCAACATTTAAAGTGATGGGTATATTATTGAAGATGTATGTATGTAATGGCCAAATAGTTATTTTAAAGTATACCTCCAGTAAATGATGTAAGTTTTCAGTGACATTACAGTACCTTTACATTACTTTACATACAGTACATTTAAAGTAAGATGTGAATATTTTCTAGAAATAAGAAATCCAGAAACCGTTAATTTTCAAGTTTCTGTATTTGATTGATTATTCTTTCTTACCAAGTTCTTAAAAATCAATTCAAGTTCTCCACAATCAATCACAATGTATATGCAATTACAGATGATTAAGCATATAAATCGTCAGTTTGTTGTTTTACACACATGCACACAGATTTTCATACACGACATAGGCTACTCTTGCATGTTGTGAGTTGCATAAGAAATCTTTAGACGCGTAACACAAACCGTAATCCATAACAACAAAATACAATACTTTATTTAGCCTTTTCTGATAAGAAGTGTGCGCTGCAAACGCGAGCATTTTTGACGATCGTTTCGGTCCAGTCTGCTTGTTTTATCGCGTTTAACCACAGCTGTCGTCGGTTTTTTGTCTGGCAGTGGCAG
>NW_015670979.1:153316-154085 GCF_001515625.1 Sinocyclocheilus rhinocerous | reverse complement strand
TAAATAAAAAAAATATCTTTATTTAAAATTCCCCCTTTTTTTTATATTACTTTTTTTGACATTGCATTAAAGCAAAATATTGTCATCATTTAATCAAAATTTTAATTATTTTGCTACTAGTAGTTGGCAGTGTTTTGTGGTCTGCATGCTGTACATATATAGATTTGTGCTTTACACATCCTAGCCTAAGCCTTTCTAGAAATAAGAAATCCAGAAACCGTTAATTTTCAAGTTTCTGTATTTGATTGATTATTCTTTCTTACCAAGTTCTTAAAAATCAATTCAAGTTCTCCACAATCAATCACAATGTATATGCAATTACAGATGATTAAGCATATAAATCGTCAGTTTGTTGTTTTACACACATGCACACAGATTTTCATACACGACATAGGCTACTCTTGCATGTTGTGAGTTGCATAAGAAATCTTTAGACGCGTAACACAAACCGTAATCCATAACAACAAAATACAATACTTTATTTAGCCTTTTCTGATAAGAAGTGTGCGCTACAAATGCGAGCATTTTTGACGATTGTTTCTGTCCAGTCCGCTTGTTTTATTGCGTTTAACCACAGCTGTCATCGTTTTTTTGTCTGGCAGCAGGTATACAATAAAATTTCAAATTGGAGCCTGTACTCCATCGATTCTGGCACCTAACATCACAACAAGATGATATTTTTTAAAGTCCTTATATAGCCGAATCTCTACTGGTTTGTATTGGCCGCCTCTAGTTTTCCCTTTTGTTTTGCCTCCAGCTAGCGCTGTGA
>NW_015670979.1:91361-152480 GCF_001515625.1 Sinocyclocheilus rhinocerous | reverse complement strand
CGACTCTCTAACCATTAGGCCACGACTTCCCCCGATCTTTAGACTCACAACAGCTTATTTATCCTTAACTGATATCAAGTGTGCGCTGCAAACGTGAGCATTTTTGATGATCGTTTCTGTCTAGTCTGCTCGTTTTATTGCCTTTAACTACAGCTGTTGTTGGTATTTTGTCTGGCAATGGCAGCAGGTATACAATAACATTTCAAATTGGAGCCTGTACTCCATCGATTCTGGCACCTAACATCACAACAAGATGATATTTTTTAAAGTCCTTATATAGCCGAATCTCTACTGGTTTGTATTGGCCGCCTCTAGTTTTCCCTTTTGTTTTGCCTCCAGCTAGCGCTGTGATGTAATTTTGACGTCGGCACTAAAAGGGTCTATATAACATAAAATCTAATATTTAAATAGTTAAGTGCTATTTTATGTATTGTATGCATGTATATATGTAAAAAAAAGTTGGCAGTGTTTTGTGGTCTGCATGCTGTACATATATAGATTTGTGCTTTACACATCCTATTTTGCCTAAGCCTGAAACATCTATAATCCAAGACTTCATCGTTGTTGTAATTGCTGACTTAATGAAGTTACGTGATTCTGTGCATGTGTCTTTGATAGGGGATAAAGGAATCCCGCCCCCATCTAAGAGCCCTTTCCTGGCCTCAGGGTTTTACATGCTCCGTTAGCTTAGTTCATCCACAGTGACAGTAGATGGATCTCAACAGGAAGGGTGCCGAGACGTTCGTGTGCGTGTATCGCGTAGTTAAATAAACATAAGAATGTGTCATGCTCTGCAGTGCTCCAGTAATAAACGAATGAGAAAGGAAGTCCCTCGGTGGGCAGTTGTTCAGCCTTTGATGCGGGGCGGTTAGCTCTGGGTGTTCAGCAGGTATGGACACAAAATCCATAATGTTGACCGATCATCACCCATATGAACCGTGGAGATATTTGCGGTCGTACTTATTGAAAACTGTGTTAATCTCAATGTGGAATCAAATAGAATCTAGGCCATGTGGGTGGAGAAAACTAATATTAATCATTGAAATCTCAACCTGTCATGTTTTTTTGATGGATAGGAGAGTTACTGCTTGTTTTTTAATCCAGTTTTTACCCTTTTAACATTCAGTTTGTCTGTAACTAGTCAGTCCAGTAACATCATTCCTATTTTTGTCTCTCATATCCCTTCCTGTCGTATCACCCTCCCCTTCCTCTTTCTCTTTTTTAGTTCAGTCTGAAGGAAGGATGGTATCAGCTGCAGAGAGAGTGTGTATTTGGTTTGTGTGTGTGAGTGTCTTGGGTTCAGGGTGAAAAGAGGAGCAGGGTTCAGTCGAGCGTAATAATGGAATGCTTCAATTCGCTTAGCTGTTTGTATGCGACCTCTCTCTCCCTTTCCATCTCTCTTTTCCCCTCCCCCACTGCCCTCCCCCACTATCCCTCCCCTCCCAGACGTGTTCACGGTGGAATGTCCGCCTTTCTCACAGGCCCGCGAGGTGTCTGTCGTCCCAGCCATCTATCTTGTTCTCTCGCTCTCTCTTAGGGCTCTGTGTTGTGCTGAAATTTTTATCCGGTTCTTTTTCTTTTCCAGCCCAGACTCTCCTCTCATCCCTCCTCAGGACCTCCTCATTAACGTCCTGCCAGCTTCAGTAACTACAGCTGGCTCAGACACGGGCATCGGCCCATGCATGCCTGCACAAACACACACCAGTGCTGAGACACAACAGTTACTGTCTTTTTAAATGCTGAGGTGTATTTTAAACATGATTATTGCATTTATATTTAACTCAACTCATTTGTATTTAACTTAATGTTTTCATATATTTAAATAACTGCCTTTAAAATGTAGTGTAGTCATCTTTTTTTTTTCACTTTCACTTCACTTCAAAACCCTATGTTTGTTTTTTTTGCAAACAAAGTGGAAAAATACATTGAGTTTATTACCTCGGGCAGTTTTAGCAATCTCAGGGCTCAGGGTTGAGTTTGTCATGCTGTGTGGCCTGTTGTGCTTGTTCCCAACGTGGTTAAACTCTCTCTGGTTTCTCCCTGACTGAATTGGAAAGGAACAACATGCAATTAAAGTTGTTTCTCCTGCGCTGAAAGTGGCAGGTTGGGTTTTGCAGTGTGTCCTTTACGAGACAAATGGGCAGTAGATGGGGAGCTTACAGAAATAGCAGCTGTGTGTGAGGCTTGTGGAATTGTGTGCGTGTGTGCAGATGTTGGATTGCGAGCGTGCGTCTAGGTGGGGATGTGTGCATGTGTTAAAAAGAGAGAGAAATGGAGAGAGACAGAGTGAATTTCTGTTTGTGGTTTCTGTGGGGTCTGTGTATATGTGTGTGTGTGTGAGATGTAAACCGTGGAGAAGTGCACTGGGCCAGTGAGCTGGTGCAGTCAGGGTTCTGGCATGCGAGAGCTGTGCACACAAATTTCTTCAGCTCCCGGTGACATGACAGTCCCCACGGGCTCGCGCCGACTGCGTGTTTGCTGTGAACATACTTTCAGATCCTTTTGTCTGTGCGTCCTGTGATGTTACATGCACTGACTCGGATAAACAACGCAGTTTGATTCCCCTCAAATCCAGGCAGAAGAGCAACGTCAGGCCTGTTCGCACCTCTCAGCCTTTTTTCGTCTCCGCATCCAGCGTGTTTTGCTTGACAGGGTCTCTGCTGCGCTGTTGGTTGTGTGACATTTCGGAGGGTGGATTTTTGCTCTGTCTGATCCATTTGTCTGTACTCCCATCAGTCTGGCAGGTTTTGAATTACTGCGGGGAACACAAAGGACCTCATCCTACCCACCTGATTTATCTGCACAGATCTACGCTCACCGGCTGAGTGCAAAGAAAACATTTCATCTGTGTCAAGCAAGACATTTCGCCGTCCCAGAAGCTCTTACATTGTTCGCTGATATTTCCACAGTATTGTGCAGATGTATTATGTGGGTATATAGCTTTTTCAAATAGAGCTCGGTACACTATAGTGCACTAAACTAGCATTAATAGCTAAACTAATATCTCTATCACTATTGCTTATAATAATGGTTATGGGATTCTAAACCACAAACCTTAAGTGTTAAACTTTGTTGTGAAATTCGACCTGTATTATTTGTGGTATAAACAAAAATGGTACCTCACATTGTGTGGTTTGTTGTGGAAAGATATACTGTTTACAATTTTCATCTGGCCGTCGATAAAACTGGTGCAAAAAAAAATCCCATAACCGGAAATCCCTGACCAATATTTGTGGATCAAAATATTATAGAGATTTGGTGTTTTTTTTATTTTTTATTCTTTTTCAGGGGCCAGTAAGTAACCACCTTTAACAACCATATTCTGACACCTTGCAAGTTTTTCACAAGAAAACACCTCATATTTTCTTCATATTTAATTTAACGGTTTAGTGTTTTCATATATTTTATTTGTGCTTAATTTTTTTGTATTTTACTTCATATTTTGACTATTTGATGTTTAGATTCACCTCAGCGTTTTTTATTTAACTTAATATTTTCATATTTATCAGCATATTATATGCATAGTTAACATTTTTACACTTAACTTATGGTTAAGCATTTTTCTAAACCTTAAATAGTAAACATTGGTATGTAGTTTGACCTGTAATATTCGTGCTATGATATCTCTAATCATGCAACTTGTACGATCTTTTGGGCGTTTAAATGGGCGAAAATCCCATAGAAGAAGGTATATTATTGACATTTGGGATATTTTGACTCTGGGCTAGTAAGTAACCATTTGGAATGCCCTAGCAACACCCTAGCGACCACATACGCCTCATATTTCCTTCAGAAAATGTAAAAATCTATTATTGGTAATGAAATTACTGATAAATCAACATCTTTAGTATTTAATTTACTCCGGAATGAAACTCTTGAAACTTCCATAGGAGATGATTATACACCTGTGTGATTGCTGTCAAGAAAAATTTGGGTCGATGATGTTTTGTTTTGAGAGTTAGTGAGGAATGACACTTGAGGATGAGCTTTTTTATTTCCTGGAGGTCAGACACTCAACAAGAGGAGAAAAAAATTCAAACCCCGAGGGTTTTCTTACCACCACAGCCTTCAAAAGGTTAAGAGAGGATGGGAGGACAAAAAAGAAAAGAAAAACCCAGCAGGATAAAGCCCACACTGGCTCCATAAGATAGGGGCCAACTGGAGAAAGAGAGCAAAATGGAAATCTAATGGGCTAAATCTGTGAAAATGTCGTACCAGCCCAGGGGGATTTGAGCCGCAGCAGAAACAAAGACACTGGGGAGAGAGCGAGCGAGAGTGAGTTTGAGCTAGATGGGAGAGAGAGAATTGCCTGAAAGAGTTGAATTACAGCCAGAGGATGCATGTAACCTGGACCTCTCTCTCGCTAGCTTCGCCCGAGCGCCGAGTTAACCTCCCCTTTCTGACAGCAGTGCTGGATGGAAAAGGTCAAAATCAAAGCAGCTGGTTCTCATAATTTATCAGGCCAGAGACGACCAAGCACAATAATCAAATGTAGTAAGTGTTTAATACGCTCTATTCATCAGCGGTAGCTCGTAGAATAACAAAAGAAGTCGTGTTTATATGTTCCTGGATTACATTCACACTGTTATTTCTTTGGACTTTCCCACATTGTAGCGTGTTCGTATGTAAATGATGAAATAATCAGAATAAATTATCTTGCAGATAACCTCTGGCCCCCGGTTCGGGGTGATGAAGAACATGCCGGATTTGAAGGTTGAGCTCTGATGGGAGTTACACATGTCTCACACAGTTCTCGTCCTTATCTTTTCATCTTTAAAGGGGACATATCATGGAAAAGATTTTTAAAAAAAATTTGTTTTGGTTTTTTTTGGCCTTTTGAAATAAAGTTTCAATGTAGAACATTGATGTACTCTAACATGCAAAGCTCCCACTTCAGTCCACTTGAAACATCTATAAAAATGTTACAAAAATTGCAGATTTGTGAACTACACCAGTACACAGAAGTCAGCCAATCACAGCTGAGCTCAATTGCATGTAGAGTTCTTGAAGATACAGTAGCAAAAACAGGCTGTTTAAATATAAGGGTCAAAGAGAGGGCGTAACGCTAAATTCTGATTGTTTTTGGAGCAAGAAACCGTGACTAACGTACGTGGATTCAAGGAAAGAAATAAAACACTATGAAAGTGTCGAATATTGCCCCTTTAAGGTCGTCATTTAATGTGTTTTTACAGTGGGGCCCATAAAGGAGGGAGTGAACATGAGCTGACGAGAGCAGAAATGAGAGGAGATTAGGTTATGCAGGTTCACAATCGTGTGTGTGTGTGTGTGTGATAGAGAAAGAATGAGTGCCTCTTTACACTGTATTTAAGAGGGATTGTATTTTTTGTATTCTGTGCCATGACGAGATCATGACACTGTTAATGCATAAAACAAACCTCTGATCTGCAGTCTTTAGGTTTAAAGGAGTATTATATTCCATAATTCCCAAATCTGTGCTGATCTTACGTTATTTAATGATTTATATTTAACTGTTTGGGTTTGGTAAATCTCAGAGGGAAAGAAACTAGCTAAATATATATTAAATAATAAATATCTACATTATTGAACGTTCATTTTAAAGTTGTGCCAGTTCTTTTTGTGAACAATCAACGTGTGCACATAATTCCAAATTTAAACAAATGCAGGCTATTTTAAGAGCTCTTTAGACATTGTTTTTAGCTCCATTCTGGTGTGTAATGCCCATTTTTCACAATTCACTTAATTCCCAGTGGATAACATCAAGTCCCGGCCTACGTTTTTTTCTTGTTGAATATCCTGTTTCAATTTGAAATGTCACGTTACAGAAGTAAAATGGGTTGTAAATGGGGTTTTACATTGACGTTAGAGAGCCATCATGTAATTGGAGTGAATAATTATGTTTCAATAATAATTTGAAACCGTATTTTCACAGCGCTCTTCACTTTTTTTTATAGCCACAACGAAACCAATGCAGCATCATCCATGAGATGCCAGAGTCACGCGCTTAAAAGTGCGCACAAAGCTGAGTTAAGCTCATCTGAATCAGTAAACCAAATCACCTCTAATTATTAAGCTTGGCTGTTGAATTAATTTCAGCTGTGCTTGACTCCTCTCAGTTTGCAGTCACATGGTCAGAAATGTCAATGGGAGAACCGTTCGAGAGGAGAATACAGTGGGTGACAAATAATGCAAGTGCTTTTATCAGATTAAGGGCTCAGTATGTGGGCTAACAAGTTTCACTCGCTTAAATATTATGAGTTGGTTGAATTTTTGCCTGTTTCAGATTTGGCTACAAGCATCAGCTTTGCTGCTTCAATTGTGAACACACTGAGTTTGGTAAAGATAGTGGAGCAAAAATGACTACTATAGAGAGTAGTAGCCTTAGTACACATGCTACAACAGATTATCATGTGTGAATATTTTGAGTTAGGTCAAGATTGTGTTACAAAATCAAGCAAAAAAGATGTGTTGAATCTGTAGCCTAGCGGCTAGCATACATGCTACAACACATTATCATGTGTGAGTGATTTGAGTTTGGTAAAGATTGTGGAACATAAACAAAAATGGCTACAGTACGAAGTAGTAGCCTAGCAGTTAGCACACATGCTGCACATTATTGTATGTGTGAACGCTTTGAGTTTGGTTAAGATTGCGGTTCAAAATCAAACAAAAATGCTCTGAGTTTAAGATAGTAGTGCAAAACCTTTGTTGAAGCTATAGTCTAGTGGTTAGCACACAAGCTACATGAAGTATGTGTGAACACTTTGAGTTTGTTTAAAATAGTAGTACAAATTCAAACAAAGAAATTTGTTGAAGATGTAGCCTAGTGGTTAGCACACACCATGCTAGCTAGTGTGTGAGAGTTTGGTTAAGATACAAAATCAAAACAAAAAGGTGAAGCCTAGCAGTTAGTATACATGAGCCATTAATGCTTAGTATGTAGTGGCAAAACATCTAATGAAAGAAAATAATAAAATAAAATTAATAGTTATCATGAGCCATTAATGCTAAGAATGTAGTGGCAAAACATCTAATGAAAGAAAATAATAAAATAAAATTAATAGTTATCATGAGCCATTAATGCTAAGAATGTAGTGGCAAAACATCTAATGAAAGAAAATAATAAAATAAAATTAATGGTTGTCAATTGAGAAAGATACTTTTTATGTAATTATGGCTAGCGGCAATGATTGGACCATGATAACCAGCCATATTTTAAAGGGATAGTCCACTCAAAAACAAAACTTCTGTCACCATTTACTTACCTCAAGCTGTTCTAAACCTGGATGAGTTTATTTCTTCTGTGGAACATAATTTGAAATATTTTGAAGAATGTTGCTAACCAAACAGTTGATGACTTCCATAGAATGGATGAAAATACTATGGAAGTCAGTGGGGACCATAAAATGTTATTTAACCCACATTCTTCAAAATACCCTCTTTTTTGTTCCACAGAAGAAAGAAGTTCATGCATGTTTGGAACAGCTTGAGGGTGAGTGAATGAGGACAGAATTTTAATTTTTGAGTGAACTATCCCTTTTCCCTAATTCCTCAGCCTTGATTATGGATTTGGATCACAATGTTTTCCGAAACTTGTTTCCCAATCACTTTTAGCCCTTTGTCTTCATTCTCATTATAATAAAAGTTCATTTAACCTAAAAAGTTGGCGTGAGTGTTGGAAATGGGCCATCTTTTGTTGTTTTTCCTGACAGAATGTTTGAAAGCTGTATTTGAGTGACCAAACTACACTTATTTGAATTGCATGTTTAATGGGGACATACAGTACTGTTAACCTTTATTGAAAGCAGTTGTGTTTACACACCTAAGCCATGCCATTTGCTAGGCTGAGCTGCGTGCTAGCAGAATTGAGAATATTATTTCAGATTAGTGTGCATTAAAAGGAGTCTGAGGCCTATATTAGTGTAATCCTTCTGTTTTAACCTGGGCTTGTCCATGTGGCTGAGCTGTGAACCCACTGCTGGGCTACACAGCTCACAGTCCATCGGATTACTGTGAAATCGAGAGGGGTTAATGGCCCTGCGTGTGCGTGGGGTAGTGTGTATGTGTGTGTGCGCCAGTGTGCATATGGGTGAGTGTGCAAGTGTTCACATGCATGACGGGGTTATAGAAGTCCAACTGAAATGGCTGATCTCTACACAACAACACATGCATACCCAGATGCTTTCATGATGAATGCTCTCATGAACGCATCTAGCTGCTCGTAATTGCATATGCACACATGCAAGCGGCCCAGAAGTGAGGCAAGATGCTGATTACCCGTTTTATGTTGATGGGAGGTCTTCTGTTCCACCTGGTCTGTTCTTACGTGACCCATTTTATTGCATTGCATTATGTTGCATCATTGTGTTTTACTGCAACAAACCTGCGCTACCATTTCCCTCCTGTCTGCGTAAGTAATGTGCGCCTTTATTTTTCAGGGCCAATGAGATTGAAGCGGTGATGACAGATTTGGAAAGAGCCAATCAGGTAAAAGCCATATTTCTCATGGAAAAGTGACTCATATTTCTATTGTATGCAAATCTAAGACACAATAACAGCTTGTTTAGGTCTTTTATTAATATCTCTGTTTTAATGGACTATACAGAAACTTCAGTGCTAGATTGCAAATTTCTTTTATTAGCACTCAACTTTATTGGAGTCACATATATCCAAGTTCCAGATATCCTAATTCCCTCCATCTGCTTTCCTTTTGGAAGAAATCCATCATTCCCTTGCACTTTTCGAGCTCTGAGCCCCAACGGCTAAATCTAAATGGATATCAGATCTTTTATGTGATGCAATAAAAAGATTCTCTTGCCTTTTTATGTGTTTTGTGCATTTCGGGAGATTAATTTTAATTTTTTTTTATTTTTCTGACCTTACATGTTTGGGAAAGCTGATCTGTAGGAATATCTTTTATTTATATATATATATATACAAAAAAGTTCCATGGACTTTTATTTATTTATTTATTTTCTCTTTAGAATTTATTTATTTATTTTCTCATTAGAATTTATTTATTTATTTATTTTCTCTTTAGAATTTGTGTATTTATTTATCTCTTTAGAATTTATTTATTTATTTATTTATCTCTTTAGAATTTATTTATCTCTTTAGAATTTATCTCTTCTTGACTTATTTCTTGCTAACATACTCAAAACTTCAATTTTTTCTGAATGTATCTGTTTGTAAATACTGTAAAATCAGTTTGCTTAAACTTAGTTTTATGTTTTTTGAAAATGTAGGGCAAGCAATAAACAAACACCCGAGTAAAAAGTTTATAATCATTGTTTTCATTAGCATTATTATTCCAATCAACAGAAAAAAGAACATTTGGTAAGACTTTTTACGTAGACGTTTAGAATAAATTAGCATAATTAAGCTCGTCATTACCATAAATGCATAAAGATGGTGGCGTTGGATTCGGTGCAGCTAAAGGTTGAACGCTTTAAGCAGCTTTTACAATACATTTAACTTTTGAAGTCTCATCGTGAATCTAGCCATTTGTCTTTAGGTCAGGCATCCATTCTAGGGCAACAAATGAATTAACACCACAATCTTGATTAAAAAAAGAACTCTGCAGGATTTGCATATTCTGTGAATCAACCAACCATACATACCTTGACACACTTTAGCTTGAATACTAGAGCACTCAGCCAAGTAGGACTCATGTGAGTTCAGTTAACATTTTTCAGCCCTGCCATAAAAAAAAACAGGCCTGTGATCTTTTAGCTACCAGTCTTTATAATTTACAAATGTCGGTCGATATAATGGTTACTGTATGTATCCTTGACTTAGGCCATTTTTAACCTATTTGTTCTGTTTGTGGCCCACAGAGGGCCGAGGCAGCAGAGAGGGAGGCCGTGAGCTTGAGGGAGCAGCTCACTTCAGCTCAACCATCCAATCAGATCCAAAATGCACCGGAAATGGTAAGAGTGAAACTCTACATGCAGGGCCTAAAATTAACACTCGCCAAGCGCCAAATGTGAGTAAAAATCAGCGTTGGCGAGTCCATGTAACAGTGTCAGTCGCCAGTTGGCAGGTACAACTTTTACGAATTATAACAATGCAATGAAGTGAAAACAACAGCCAGTTTTTAAAGAGATTCACTGTTTCTGACATAAGCGAATAAAATAATCTTTTCCGAAGACAAGATGATCGTGATTAGCTGTTCTGTCATAAGCGACAAGAGCGAATCAAATAATAGGATACAAACGGGCTGATAAAGTCAGAGGAGTGTGATGGCCAGCTTGTCCCTAGACACGGTTCTAATAACTTTTACCTGAGAAGATTTTGCTGCTTCATTTCGGAAGATTAACTTTTGCCTTCTTTATTCTTCATAACCCGAGAATGCGGCGACACATACCTGGGGTTACGCCGCCTAAACGGTGCAGTGAAGTATTGTTTGAAAGGCTGCGCGTTCGGCTGTACAGATACGCTGAGCCGCTTCAGACAGCTCACCAGTAGCGCTTCAACGCACGAAAGCACACACAGTTATGTCAAAATGCGTGGTTTTGGCGAGTTACTTTGTAAATTAGTAATAACTGCCTGTTTTTGCAAAAAGAGTTTCATGGCCAGTAAAAAAACATTTTTGGCCGGTAAATTTGATCATGTCACCGGCCATTGGCAGGTGTGGCAAAAAGTTAGTTTTAGGCCCTGTCTACATGCCTGTACTGTAAAGGGACAGAAAGACGGAGGATATAGGAGGGATGCATTCACAATGTTGTTGGAAATACCTGTAGAATTGTAATATAATATGACAAGCAACATTTTAATATTATTATTAATAATATTGTAATATTAAGATAGTAAAAACTGTAGCCATTTTATATTTGCAGGATAATTTATTATTTTATAATTAAATATTTATTCATTTAAATATTTGATTATTTTTAAATAAATTAGAAGTAATTACATTTTAATATTTATTTATTTATAATGAATAAATAATTAATGGATCAATCAATTATGAAAAATAACATTAATATTTTAACAGCATTAAATATATGAACAGTTAATTATAAATAATGTAATACTGTATTGAAACGGTATTTATAATTATTTATGAAACTATTACAATGTACATTATAAGAGTTTATGAGTATACTGCTTTTAAAATACCCCCATTATGCTTTGCACAGTATATACACAGGGCAGGTTTATTTAAATATACATTTTATACAAAATAGTAATTCACACCGCACTGCTCAAGAACACAGAAGTTTGCCTTGGCTAACAGGAAGTGTTACCATTTACATTGTCTGTACAGTGTTCTAAAATGTGTGTATTTGTGTGTACAGGATAAGTCTCTGGAGGCGCTATCTTGCAGCAGTCTGGAGGCAGAGCTGGGTGCGAAGGGGAGGGAGGTAGAGCGTTTGGCTGAGGACGTTCAGAGACTTCAGGCCAGTCTGGCCCAGCTCAGCGAGACCTCCACCAATCAGATCAGCCAGCTCGAGCAGCAGCTGAGCTCCAAAGAGGCCCTATTAAAGGTCAGCCAGACCACTGACTAATATCAAGTGTATTAATGAAAGACATAGGTAATATATTAAGTAGAGCATAATTTGAACTCTGATCATGTGTTTCGACATTTAGTGGTATGTGATTATTAGTTAGTCCTGCAATGCATTGTACTCCATTACTGTGGTAAACTCGCTGTGCCATACAGACTTCTTCATTTATATATAAGCATTAATGAAGAAGTGCCGCTCTTTAGTTAGCTAAACAGCCGTAGCAAGTACAAGTGAAAGAGCCTGGTGGGTCATTATAGAGCAGCGGCCTGTCTAAAGTCGTATTAACACTGGACTCATGACACGGGCTGTTTCAACTCGACATTTCATGTTGGATGAAGCGAGTGGTCCTGCTCGTGGCAGCAGTCAGATCTCTGCTCTGCGGCTGCAGGACAGGCCTGTAAATGTTGCAGCGGCTCACACGAGCCACGTGACCCATGTAGTGAATGTTTAGAGTTTGAATGACAGCTGGTTGGATGGCAGGAGACTGAGCTGAGACGAAGCCATCGCTGAGCCTCAATTGGAGAGACTGCTCTGATCTGGCTTGCCTGTAGCGGACTCAGCTTCTACTGCAGAATCTGAGCATGTGCAGTGCCGGGAGATTGATGAGCGCATATACGTTCTCATGCATATAGACACATGCTTACAGAATAGTGGTTGAGCGAAATGGGTTTTTTATTGGATGTTACCTAGAAAACAGAATGGCTGATATAAAGCCAAAGTATAAAACACAATTTAATGATAGCAAATATAACTATAAAAGTACACAAAATTGTTGAATTTGTACAATTAATTTCACAATATTTACTCACAGTAGAGGTCTTGCTCCCGCAAGGTTCTATTCCGCACCCACCCGCTCCCGCTATATATTCACCCGCTGTCCGCTTAGAATAATTTTCTTCCCGACCCAACCAAAATAGCCTATTAGCAATTTTTATTCGTCTTGTCAAAATACTAAATTCGTTTGACATTTTTTTGTTAACACAGTAGGAAAAGTGTCGCAGAGAAAAATAAATATATACGACATTTTTCATTTAAAATTATAGGCTAAGCAAAATATAAACAAAACCGAGTTGAACGTCCTTCAAGGACAGCTCCACACTTTGCTCCATCCTTATTCTGCTCTGTCACTCATCGACAACCTGCCAACCTACGGGAGAGCCGCGGGAATGCAGACCTCTAACTCACAGTGTGAAATATATGAGAACAGAAAATTATCGGGAAAATTGTTATACAGTACTGTCATCCAAACGGGCTTGCAATGCATTTCAGCTGTGTGTGTGTGTGTGCATGTATCTATGTATATATGTTTGTGTTTATATCACACACACACACACACATACATATATATATATATATATATATGTATAAACACACACAGAAGTCATAAGTTGGTGGGTTGGTAAGATTTTTTTGTGGGATGTTTTTGAAAGAAGTTTCTTCTGCTCACCATGGCTTCATTTATTAGATCAAAAAACCAATAAAACAGCAATATTGTGTATTGTTAAATATTGTTACAATTTACAAACTGCAACATTTTTTAAATTTGAATATATTTGTAATAAATATTTGCAAACTTTGTTTTAATATATTTTAAAATAATTAATTCCTGTGATGAATAAAAACGTATTAATTAAAATTAAATTAATTATTAAATTCAAAATTAAATTAAAATTAAAATGAATTTGAAGTAGAAATCTTTTGTAAAATTATAAATATATATATACTGTCACTTTTGATCAGTTTAATGCATCCTTGCTGAATAAAAAAAAAAATCCTTAAAAATCTTACTGACCCCAAACTTTTGACAAATATATTATTTCAATTGAATATAATTTTATTTTCTTTTGTCCAAAATATTTTATCTGTAATTTTTTATTGATTTAATCAAATCTAATGTTTTTTACTTTTTAAAGGGAAGGAAGTGTTACATTGTTTGTGTTTGTTTATATCATATTTATTTTGAGCCCCTTAAAGGGATAGGTCACCAAAAAAAAAAAAAAAATCTGTCATTATTTACTCTTATGTGATTCCAAAACAGTATGCTGTTTTTATTTTACGGAATATATTGGATAATATATTCTATGGACCCTCTGTGCAGCTCTACACAACTCTACATTGACAGAATTATCATTGGAATATTCCTTTAAAGTGTCTCTAAAGTGAATATTGTGAGATTTTCCGTATAATTTTCACAGGACAAATTTGATTATAAATATGTATGTCTGCCTTTTCCCTTCCCAGCAACTTGAAGAAAAGCTTCAAGAGCAGTCAGACTATGAGGAGATCAAACGAGAACTCTGGTAAGTTTTGAAGCACTAATTCTGTCAGTGCAAATAATCCTGATGCTTCAGCCTTTTCCCTCACATTTATGTGAATATTTTAGCATTATTAACATTATTTTAACGCTGATGGGATTGTTGCATCAACCTTAACGTGACATTCAAGTGTGTAATACCATGAATTGGCTTTAAGGTGGGCCTAAATAAGCAAAGATTTTGTTTGGGGGAACCTGACCTGGTGTTGTTTATCCACATACATAATTTAAGACCCTCAGACCATCCTTAACCTTTATCCACCGCTGTGTTATGCATGTATCTTCCCCGTCCTCTCTCGCTCCAGGGCTCGAATTGTGAGTTTTCAGTACTAGTTGGTCTTGAACTTTACAGTCAGACGTACTGAATTTGAGCCGATGTAGTTCAGCCAGCTGAGATATGAACCGCAGAGATCGCCAAGCTCCGTCTGCGCACGGACTTTTTATTCCCATATTTTACCAGAAGGAATTTTACTCTGCGGTAATCTCAGTTCTGTTTAATAAATTCAAAGAACCCTAGGTATGCAAGGAGTATTGGGTCTTATTTTTGAGAAAAGCGGATTAAGCACGCTTTGTTGTCGGAGTGGTTTCTGCTCGGGACTGAGGGATTGCTGCGTTTCATCTCCAGCCACAGCTGTAATGAGGAGGCTAACGTAGTTTGCATCGGCGATAACCTAATTGAGTGATGTGTGTGTTTTTGGCTCGGCCGCTCGTCTGTGCTGTCGATGTGTGTGTTGGGAGGCTTCAGGAGATGTCTGGCTGTCCATTGCATAACTTGATTTTAGGCGTAATATTCCCAATTGGGACTTATAAAGCAAATAATGCATGAATAGAGGGTGTTGTTAAGATCTGTGCTGGTCTGATGATCGGCCTAAAAAGCCGCTTTGCTGAATGTATATTGATAGCTTGTTGTCTACTCGAGGCACATTCCACCGTAATATAATGAGTGTTTTCACCCAAAAGGCTTTTGAAAATGGCCCTGTTTAATCCATAGATAACAGATCAGTGCTGGGTAGAGTGCAGCAAGGCACGCAGGTTAATTTGGGTAACGTGATTGGAGGTGTCACAGGAATTTTCGAATTATGATACTGAACGCTGAGCCAACGCTTATTAAGCTGAGCGGCGTTCAGCTCTTGACCTGAATCGGAAAGCGAAGGCTTCTGGATGAACGTTAGGCTTTGTGACACCATTATTTTAATACGTGAACACTTTCTTTCACTCTTAACAGCAACCTGAAATCAATGGAGCACAACTCATCAGATCATCACTCTTCAGTACAGGTAAGACATCACGTGTTTAGAAAGAATGAAGTTGATTGTATTGATTTGTTCTTCTAGTGCATTGTAATAGTAAAAGGCAGCATGCTTTATTGCTTTTGATGTTTTGTAAATTCTGAATATTATGTCATGAATTTGTCCTTGTTCATTTCTAAAACATTTATTAATTTATTCCTTTAATAAATACATGTGAAAGAGCTGATAGTGGAGTTTTGTTGTTGTTGCAGTTTTATTTTCTTTATTTTGTTCCTTCCTTCCCTTAACTTTCCTTTGGTTTGTTTCTTCCTTTATATTCCTTCTTTCTTCATTCCTCATTTCCTTTTTTCCCCTTTCCATTTCCTTCCTTACTCACTTCCTTCCTTTCACTTCCTTTCTCAATTCTTTCCTTCCTAAACCTTTCCATTTGTTTCTCCTTTCCTTTGTTCCTTCCTCACCTTTTAAATTTTTCTCACCTCTTTATTTTCTTCCCTTTCCATAACTTGTTTCTTTCTTCCATTTCCTTTTGTCTTTCCTCACTTCCTTTCCTTTCTCATTTCATCGGTTCCATTTCTCTTCCATTTCCTCTCAATTCTTTCCTTTCTAAACTTACTTTTTCTTCCTTTCTTTGACTTAATTTCACATCTACCTTTTATTTCTATTCTCAATTCTTTCCTTCTAAATCTTTACATTTGCTTCTCCTTCCTTTCTATGACTTTGCTTTTGTTTTTCTTCCTTCATTTTCCTCCTTCCTGTTTTACTTCATTCCTCACTTCCTTTTCCCCCTCCTTTCTGTTCCCTTACTTCCCTTCCTTTCCTACCTTCCTGTGTATTTTTTTTCTCACCCTTATCCCTGCTTCATTTAGGGCTCATCCAAGCCATTGGAGATGTTGCTGACAGGGAAAGTCCATAGCCATCTGTCAGAGAGCGCTTTGAAACGACTGGCCAACAATGACTTCAGTGGTGAGTTTACATGGTATCCAACCTCTTCCGAGGAACATTAACCAGCCAGTCACTGGGAAATTGCGAAGTTGCAGCTTACACACAGGAACTGGCATGATTTATTGATTCCTTTTTTCCAAACCTAAGTTCACCTAAAACGCAGCTGGACATGCAACATGACCTAATAAACTTTCAGAACTTTATGGCTGTATGATTTTATTTTGCCCCAAGAAAAAAACAAACAAATATATATCATAACAGATCATCCTGAGAGTGACGAGTTAGGTTTGGAGGCATTTTTGTTGTTAAGGTCAGTTCATCCTTTTCTAGAGGCAGCAGTATATTACACTTTGGCTTGTAGGAGATCAGGTCACCTGGGGCTTGCATAAATCCTGAACGGCTAGCAGAGACCAGTGTGATAATTAGGCCTTTTTTCCCTTTTCCTGATCTTTCGACCACGCTCTGTGTGTGTAAGGTTGGAAATGTCATTACAGAACACCTCTGGACACCCCTATGGAGATCATACATTTAATTTGCGTTTTAAATGTGACTTTCTATCACAAATTTTGCATTTTAAAACCTGGCATTTGCTGCTGACGGCAATGTCTGAGAATCATGTGTGATCGTAGCATGTATCTGTCTCTTGACAGCCAACAGAATTCTGTTGCGCTGAATATTGATTTTGCCACCATTGTATAAAGTGATGGTATTGTTATGGAAGCGCACACAGCAGAGGTGTTTTGTCAAGGCAAAAAGGATAACCGTACTGACACCCACAAGAACAGTCCCCACAGCATGAGCAGGTAGCCCACGCACAGTTGCCTGGCCTGATATCTCTGGACATGCCTGCTAGTCTACAGACCTCAGAGGAGATCAGTGTTAAAACGTCAGCCTTTGGCACACACACATACACAACACAGATTTCCTTGAAGCGTACAAAGCAAGTCTTTGGCACTTTGTTTCTGCTTGTTTTTTTTGTTTTGTTTTTTGTTTTTAGAAAATAACATTTAATGGACATTTTGAATTTATCTTAGTTTGATTTATTGGGGGAAAAAAATAGGGAAATGTAGATATGGCTGTGCACTGAAAAAATTTGATGTAGAAGCTTTTTTCACTCAGGAATTTCTAGTAAATTTCACAAACAATTACAGAGAAACAGCAAGTAACACATTCAATTAAACATGACATTTAAAAAAAAATTTGTTTTGTAAAAAATGTACTCTAATCTGTTTTATTTACAGCTTCAAACATTTTTTGTAGTGTGGTTTGAATCTGATCTGCTACAGGTTCCAATCCCATTTCTGCTCTAAATGAATTCCTGCCCCATTTCCATCAATAAAAAGTGACAAAAACTACAATCATAAAAAAATTATTTTATGTACAGTGACCGTGTACAGGATATCATTGGAATTATATTCAGCAGCTCTCTGAACACTTGATTGTAATTGATCAAATGATATTCTGCGGTCATATATTTGTGTATAATAATTGCTTTGTATAAATATTGTCTTTTGTTCCAGGTAACCAATGCTAGTTTGAATGTCTCCAGTATCACTCTGTTCTCCTTCTTCTCGCATAATTAAATCATTTCAACATTACATCTATTTATTAAGTAGCCATGTAATAAGTGGCATAATATACAGTAAGTCGGCCAGTATCCCAAAATAAACACCTTCAGGATGATACAAAATCACCTTGCCAGGATTTTACTGTACATTTATCTCCTAAACATTTTTAGCAGTGGTCTAAATGATACCCAGTACCCATGATTTTTCTCATCACGTTTTTTTTTTTTTTGTTCTACAGGATCAGTGGGGCGGAAAAGTAAAGAAACCACAGTGGAAAACCCTCAGCGTCTTCCTGCCACTCCAGTCCCTACCACACTCCAGGGGTCCCCTCCTCCCCCCTCCCCCCAGCTTTTGATGAGGACGGGCACCGCTACCTCCGAATCTGCTGCCAGTGCCAACGGTACCCACCCTTTCTCCCCCACGGGCATCGGGCCAGACTTCTTTACCCCCGGCATGGCCAGCGTGGGCGCCACGTTCCCCCCGTTGGCTGGCAAAATGGCACTCAACTCTCTTCTTCAGAGGCAGCTCATGCAAACCATCTACACCAAAGCCCTCCACGACCCTTCTCCAAGTTCTGTGCTCTTCGGGCCGCCCCATTACGCTACAACCAACTCTCTCTCCAGCCCCCTACCCCCTCAGTCAGCGGGCAGCCCGGAGGTTAACGGCCTGGCGCCCTCTCCCAGCCAGTCGGAGGGTGCGGGCAGCACATCGGAAGGGGAGGAAATGGACACGGCTGAGATTGCTCGACAGGTCAAGGAGCAGCTGATCAAACACAATATCGGCCAGCGCGTGTTCGGCCATTATGTGTTGGGTCTGTCCCAAGGCTCGGTCAGTGAGATTCTGGCCCGGCCCAAACCCTGGAGCAAGTTAACTATCCGTGGCAAAGAGCCCTTTCACAAGATGAAGCACTTCCTGTCTGATGAGCAGAACATCCTGGCGCTTAGGAGCATCCAGGGCAGGCAGAGAGGTCAGTTACAGAGCTTGAGGAAGCAACTTAACCTTGTTATCGCAGATGATCTCCCAACGCACGTTTATTTTCAAACATTATGCATGGGATTAAATAGTGCTCAGTTAACAGCATGGCAATTCCTGTCACATGTAAGCAACTTAAACATAGGCACACTGATGTTAGCAGTCTCACATTTAGAGCAAGCATTTCTTTAAAGAGTCAAATCAGATACTTTAAATAGTCAAATATGTGCAATAACAAGAGAGGGCAGTGCTTTGCGATTGCTGTGATCCAGCTGTACTCCTTATGGAAGCTTGTTTTTTTGCCTCAGAGTAAAAAATCTAACAGGTAATTGTGAACTAAATTTTTAAATAAAAACCTGTGGGAAATAAAGTTGCATTTGTGAGATATAAAGTTACAATAGTTAAGATATGAAGTTGTGATTTTGAGGTGTAAAGTCACAGTTGTGAGGTATAAAGTCTCATTTGTGAGATATAAAGTAATTAGATATAAAGTTGCAATTGTGAGATATGAATTCAGTTATGAAGTCGTATTTGTGAGGTATGAAGTTAGAGTTGTGAGGTATACATTTACATTTGTGAGAGGTAAAGTCATGTTCATGAGATAGGAAGTTGCAATTGTGAGAGATGAAGTAACATTTTTGAGGAGTAAAGTCGTATTTGTGAGATATAAAGTCACCATTTTTGTCACATTTGTGGGTTGAAAATCTTGCATATGTGAGGTATGAATAGGGTTGGGAATCGAAAATCGATTCCGATTCCAGAATCGGATACTTAAGGTCAGGAATCGGACACTTGTCAAATTAAAATTTCGATTCCGCCTATCGATTCCTATGCTCGCTAATCTAAGCGCTCCAAAGTTTGGCTACATTTGTGATCAGAAGCCAAAAGCTAAGTATAATATCTGTGATAGCTAAGCATGTTGCAAGAGAGGTGTCACCACCAACATGACAAAGCACTTTAATTTAATAGATCGTTAAAGATCGCGAACACGATTCAAACACCAACCTGATTCTATTCCTAAATTACAATGATTCATCTGTTTCATTCCTCAGCCTTTGACGTGTGCGATCAATGTTGTTGGCTACATTTGCGTGATCAGAAGCCAAAAGCTAAGTATAATATCTGTGATAGCTAAGCATGTTGCAAGAGAGGTGTCACCACCAACATGACAAAGCACTTTAATTTAATAGATCGTTAAAGATCGCGAACACGATTCAAACACCAACCTGATTCTATTCCTAAATTACAATGATTCATCTGTTTCATTCCTCAGCCTTTGACGTGTGCGATCAATGTTGTGATCACTTGGTTCATCTGTGCAGAGTACAATAACACCAGTGTGATTTGAACATTTAAATTTGCGTTCGCGCAGCCATTGACCTAAAGAGAGCAGCTGTCTGTCATGAATGAAACAGCTTCACAGTCTTTTCAGCCACACAGTATCATTATTTCTGTATTACAAACATTCAAATCACATAAATGTTTATAGTTCAGATATAAACTGTGTGTACGATGTGTACGGTAGCGGTTAAAATAGAGTAAATCACCTTTTGAAAGTAATTTGACACTTCAAATGAAGATTTATTGATTACATTGTTACGCCAGTAGGTGGCGAAAAGGGGCTGTTAAAATGTATTTGTCTTTGAATCATACAAGAGATTTGTTCAATAACGCTGATTCATCCAGTAATGAAACAAGTACATCTTGAATGAGTCATTTAATAATTAATTCATAAATTACATGTGATTTTGTTTAGTTGTCTAATGTTTTTTCTTCAGAATCATGAGAGAACCACAACTTCCATTGGGGAAAAAAAAAACTCAATTTATCCAGATTCATGCAGTTCTGTTTTTTTGCACACAAACAGCTCTTAAAGAGTTTAGTTTTTATGTAGCCTGTTGATTTTTGTTCATGGTATTCAGCTCCAATAAATGGTTTGCCAAAAAGAGACACAGGATAAATGTTTGATGTTATTATTTAATCACATTGGAATCGAAACTGGGAATCGAAAAGAATCTGAATCGATAAGCAGAATCGGAATCGGAATTGATAAAATTCAAACGATACCCAACCCTAGGTACGAAGTCACATTTGTGAGGTAAAAGTTGCATTTCTAAGGTCTGAAGTCTTATTTGTGAGGTATAACGTCACAATAATGTGAAATTAAGTCAAGAAAAAGTAAAGAAAGGTATAAAATCATTTTGTGAGGTAGTTGCAATTGAGATATGAAGTCACTTTTGTGAGGGAAAAACTGGTAAGTTAAAGTCTTAATTATGATTATTACCTTAATTATAAGGTATAGTCATATTTGTTAGATATAAAGTTGCGATTTTGAGATGAAGTTGCATTTGTGAGGTAAAAAGGTAAAAGCGTTTCTGAGGTATAGAGTTTCAATTATGAGAAAAGTAGTCGCATTTCTGAGGTAAAAACAAAAGTCACGTTTGTGAGGTATGAAGTCATAATCGTTGAGTATGAAGTCGCAGTTACCTTTTTTTTTTCTTTACTGTAGACAAAAACAGGCTTCCATGGTTCCCTTCCAATAAGCTTTAGGCTAAACTAACCCTTTCATCCAGTATGAAATGGTGCACATAACCTTTAAGATTGGGATTCCTTAGATAACTACATAAAGCCCATAGAGACTAGATACTAGATTCTGACTGAAACACTCAGTTCTCAGTTGGCACAGGCGGCGTGTTGATTAGAGCTAAACTTCAGCAGTCTACCCTTTCTTTCATTTCGGTCTCAGCCTACGGGTGAAGAGGAAGTTCAGAGAGGTTTGCGAGCATTATGTTTTGCCTCAAGTCTCTGCTTCACAGCTAGAGCGAACAAATCAAGGCCGAGCCCAGCGTGAGCGAGAGTACTTGCATATGAGGGCAGTTGGCTGTGAATCCTTGAAGCCGTGTTGAGCCGAGTCTAAGTTTGTTCAGTCTAGCTGTGAGGCAGTAGTTTTGAAACCGAGCCGGAGCTGAAAAAGGCTGACTGTGCTGCCCTTGCGTCTGCACACCGGTTTGGAACGTCTTCAAGGGAGTCTGGTCTGGCTGTCTGCCTCCATAGTGTCGGCTTGTGGTCTCCCATGGGAGTACGAACTTTGTAAAAACCTTAAAACCCATTCATTCACATCAAAGACTTGGGCTAAAGGAGCACATTAACGTTGAAATAATCACTCGAGTGAATTCTGCACGGTGCAGGTGGCTTTCTTTGAGGTCAGACTTGGTCGATATGTGTTCAAGCTTAACAAACTACCATTCAAAGGATATTTACATGCATCTGTCCATGTAAAGGTATTACTTTGGATTAGTATTACTAAGTGCTCTCAAAACTGACTGTGAAGACATTCTGACAACCATTTAAGACCAGGGCTCAACAATAAGGATTCTTTGCAACATATTATATTCTTCAGAAAAGGAATATATATTGCTTTTCACAGGAATACATTTATATCATTAATTTAATGTTAAAATAATTGCTTACATAAAAATGTAAAAACTGAATTTTTGTCTGCTTTTTAGAATAATGTTTATATTTTTAAGTTAATGTTAAATTAATAAATTACCATACAAATTCAAAAAAATATATATTTTTGCTTTTCAGATAAAAGATAAAAATAAAAAATTGACATTTTTAAATGTTACATTCATTTTTTATTATATTATAAATTACATTATTATTGTTTGTGACTGTAATGTCTTTTTTTCTTGTTTTTTATAAATGTTTCCTCAATGGAATAAAGCTACTATATATTTTAATTTAAATAAAAAAAATCTATAAAATAAATTTTTCTGAAAAGCAGAAAAATGTGTAAGTTATATAATATTAAACAAAATATATGTATATTTTGGTAAAGATTTCTGAAGTTTTCTAGGTTTTTTTTATTTTCAGTAATAGCTGGAAATCGTAAAACTACAATGTAACTCTGAAAGCTATGGATTTATTCATACATTTTGTTGGAAAATGATTGCATATGGTGCGAAACTTAACTGATTTGTTTTGATGAAAGTTATTCATCTCTTCCAAATATGGCAAAACTTAATCTGTGTTAGCTAAATCAGCAGAAATCAGATTCCAAATGCAAGGTATTTGCTCGTCAGCAAATGTAAAATATACCAATGCTGCAGCACTAGGCCTGTAGGTCAGGTGACATTTCTGTCAAAAGACCTAAAAATAAATCTGTCATTCTTATTGTTGAGCCCTGGAGATGATTGGACAATTGACAGCAGAAGTTTAGGGCTTGGTCTTACTTTATTTCTATCTTCCGCCACTTGTTTTCCAACAGAGAACCCAGGCCAGAACCTGAACAGAGTGTTTCAGGATGTTCCGAAGCGAAGAACCGGCTCGGAAGGCTCCACGCGGCCAGGTCTGTCTCACGCCTTCCCTCTCGTGTTACGGGTTTCTGCAGTGTCAGAACCGCTGTGTCTTGTATGTTTTTGTTGTGCTGGTCTGTTTCTTCTCAATCTCTGGCCTGGAATCTGTTGCAAAACAAGCAAGTGAGACAGACAGGGCTGGAAGAGGTGTGACTGGAATTTAAAAAGATCTCGTTCGGACTGTCGGAAGACAGCTGTTTACAATAAATGCTAAACCTTTGACTTCACAGATTAGTTTCAAACTGTGGAGAAAAAAAAAAACTCTGTGTGAGTGTTATCAAGTCTAAACCAATGTAACTTTCCATCACAGAGGTCCTTGAGAAGTCTGTCCTGTTATTTCGTGGTCAGCTTGTGTGTGTGTGTGTGTGTGTGTGTGTGTGGCAGAATCCTTCAGGCACATCAACAGTGCCACCACATTACAACTGGTGGTTGAGTCTCTCCCAGGGTGGCGCTGTGGGTGGCTAGCCACCCCTGTGTGTGTGTCTGTGTGTGTGAGAGAGAGAGAGAGAGAGAGAGAGAGGCCGAGAGAGCATTACTTCCACCTCACACACACGTCCAGCTGCTGTCCTCACACACCAGTGACTCTGACCTTGCCCCGCTGCCCACTGCTCGTCGGGCACTTTCCCTCTGCCACTTTTTCCCTCTCTCACTCTCTCCATATTTATTATTATTGCACCGGCCCGACTGATGATATTTCCGCACAAGCTCTGTTGTTTCTCATGGATTTTATCCAAATCTTACCGTCTCTTTGTTGTGGAGGACAGGAAAAGCTTTCAGTCCTTGCACAGGAACTGCAGCTTTAGCCACGGGCAGCACAGGTGCTGATACATACAATATTATAGACAAGCAAACGATTGATAATGGTTTTTTAGTTTTGTGCCATTGAGTTTGGTTGCAGGATTGCAATTCCAGAAAATAAAAAAATGCCAGGCTTATTTTAGCGTATCGGATAGTTTGTTGTTTAGAATAAGCTTGTTTGCATCTGTTTGAACTCTTGCTTTGTCATGCAGAAATAACAACATTTTTTTTGCCATTTTCAGTCTTAAAGATTATATATTTCAAGACAAAACAGAACTATATGTTTTTACACATGAGGTGTCACTCACAGCTACATGTCCTTCTCGTGTCTTCACAGGTAACATCACCACACGGATCCGCACGCCTGAGACCGGCTCCGATGAAGCCATCAAGTCCATCTTGGAGCAGGCAAAGAGAGAGTTGCAAGTGCAGAAAGCAGGTGAGTCTTTTTCTGTCATCAGGAAATCAAGGAAAGATCAAGGCCTTCACATGTGTTTCCACTTCCCCACAATCACTTAGGTCACTTCCTGTAGGATAGGACTTACTTTTGCCACCTGAATACGATCATTCTTGCATTCACTTTTTCTAATTGAGTCAACAAGTTTTCTGTTGTGGAATTGATTGTGGTGTCATCATACTAACATAGTACACTACTGTTCAAAAGTTTTTTGAAAGAAATTATTTTATTCAGCAAGGATGCATTAAATTGATCAAAAGTGACAGTAAAAACATTTATATTTCAAATAAATGCAGTTCTTTTCAACTTTGTTCATCAAAGAATCCTGAAAAAAAGTGAGTGCGAGGATTATGTGACAAGACTGGAGCAATGGCTTCTGAAATTCAGCTTTCCCATCACAGGATTAAATTACATTTTGATATATGTTAAAGTAGAAACACTTATTTTAAATTGTAATCATATTTCACAATGTTACTGTTTTTACTATAGTTTTGATCAAGTAAATGTAGCCTTTAGTGAGCATAAGAGACTGACTTCAAAAACATAAAAAAAAACGTATTAACCTCAAACTTTTGAATGATAGTGCATGTTGGCTAAAACTGTAATTGCAATGCAGATTTTTGAACAAGCACTGTCTAAAACAAATGATTATATCAGTCAATAACATACCGAGTCGTATCCCCCCTGTTTTTGAGTGTTTAAATTCCCTCCTTTACCTTTTCCTGTCCAAGCATGTGTAACGGAATTAAACTAACTGTCTCTTCCCCACCTGCCACTGCAGACGGTGTGGGGGAGAGGCAACGGCGATCAGGTTACCACAGAGGGTCGGGCAGCTATTTCCAAATATATGCACACAGTCTAAGACTTGGTGAGGTTTTGTGCTGTCTGTTGAAAGTTTCCCCCCAAGATTTCCCCCCATGCCAAGAGCGCTACTGCTTCCAATGAACTTCTCACTGTCATAAATCAGTCTGAGTCATGGGGATTTATGACCGATGTATGTTTTATATATATAAATACATCAATAAATTTTTTTTTAAAAAAACCTATGCACACGTTGAGAAATCTTTTACGGTCTAACTCACAGAAACCAGACGTCTTTGTTTAACTTTATTATTTGAAACTATAATATATAATATTAATTGTCACATCCCCCCAACGTTTCCCCCCACGCCAAGAGCGCTACTGCTTCCAATGAACTTCTCACTGTCATAAATCAGTCTGAGTCATGGGGATTTATGACCGATGTATGTTTTATATATATAAATACATCAATAAATTTAAAAAAAAAAAAAACCTATGCACACGTTGAGAAATCTTTTACGGTCTAACTCACAGAAACCAGACGTCTTTGTTTAACTTTATTATTTGAAACTATAATATATAATATTGATAAATTGTCACATTAAACTCCAAATTTATTCTGAAATATTATTGGGTAGCATAGGGCAGCAATCTCTTAATGGCACCTTTTAAAGGAATAGTTCACCCAAAACAAAAATTCTGTCATCATTTACTCACCCTCATGTTTTTGCAAACCTGTATGACATTCATTCTTCTGTGGAACACAAAACACAAAAGAAGATGTTTTGGAGAATGTTCGCGCTGCTCAATTCCATACTTTAGAAGAATGTGATTAGGGGCTTTCAAGCTCCAAATATGACAAAAAACTCCACAAGAGTGTCATAACAGTAGTCTTTACAACAAATTTGTGCAAAAAGACCAATAATTAGTACATTTGTTGTACTCTTGTCCTTTTTGAAGCATAACAGTTTATGTTTGGAAAGGGTTTGCAAAACATGAGGATGAGAAAATAATGCCAGAATTTGTATTTTTGTGTATACTACTTCTTTAAGTTCCTCTTTTATGAGTAATAATATGGTGATTTATAGATAAAACAGATTGTGACCACTTACATGTTCTCCTCTGTTCCTGCAGTTGAGAGTTCTCAGCCTCCGTCCTCCTCCAGCAGCTCAGACGAGAACATTCGTTCCATCCTTGAGCAGGCTCGGAGGGAGATGGAGGCCCAGCAGGTGGCTCTGGAGCCCGTACTGAAGGCCAACTCTATGGTCCCGACCGATCTCTCGCTCCTGGGCTCCCCGCTCTCCACCCTCCCCTACACCCCTATTGCTCAGTCTCTGAAGAAGCCCTCCACCTCTCCTCTCTTGGACTTCCACAGTGGGGTGAAGAAGGAGATGGGTGAGGTGGCCGTCTCAGATGTGGGGGTGGACGGAGTGCCCAAGCTCGGACGTCTCTCTGAGAGTGGAGGAGGTTTAGGTGGGGGTTCTTGGAGGGAGCACTGGTGGAGCACAGGTCTCTCTGAGCGTCGCGGAACCGGGCTGCCCTCTGTTAGTGAAGATGCACACAGCCAAGAGGATAGCAAGGAGGTATAGTACATTATTAATCACTTTTTGATGCCACACATCCCCATATACCTACAGTATTACCCCTTAAATAATCCCCACAAGTGTATATCCCTTACAATTGACTCTCTTTCTCAATATAACATGTATAAATATTTACAGTTTATTAATGTATTAATGACTTTAAGTGTTATTTTTAGTAGTATTTATATGCTATTATGGTATTTATTAATAATTTTATTTTTATAAAATTTTAAATTTAGTTAGTATTTTGTTATGTGCTTTTTTTTCATTTTGGTTAGTTTTTTAAAAATATTAATTAAATATTAAACAATAAACAGTAATTCAATATTTCTATTTAGCTTTAATTTATTTCAGTTTTAATTTGAGTAATTCTACTGCAACTTCAACTTTTATTTTAGTTTGTTGCCAAGGCAATTTTTTTCATGTAATATTTATATTTTATTTCATTTTTTTATTACAGTTAATGAAAACTATTTGAATAGTTTTAGTTAACAATAACAATACTGTTAATAAGTTGACACTATATCTTTTATCTATGAATCGCATGCAGATCAGAAGATAAGTGTAAAACTATGGCAACTATGGAATAAATAATTGTGATTCATCTCATGATTTTAGACCAGTCTTTAGAAAGAAGAATGAAACTGTAATAATGTTGAATTTAGTATATTTTATTTATTTATTTATTTTTATTTAATTAATTAAATTAATTATTTATTTTTACACTATTTTTCTGCGGACCCCTAGCACACACTTGGCACCCTTTGACACCTTGCAAAAGCCTCCGTCCTAGCAACTGCACAGCAATATGCTAGCAACCACCCTAACATCTATATTGTATACAGAGAATACCATTTCATTCATAAGCGCTATGTTTACTTTACATCGGTCCAGTCAGAATATTCTCACCCTTGCATACTAGAATAGCCCACTTCCTCCTCCTTTAGCCACACGCAGTTTCCTCATATGGCTAACCCCAACTTTTACTCTTTGTCCCCACCAGAAGCTCCCTCGGCTGGGCAGCACTGCACCCGTGGCTCCTGCTTCCTCTCTGGATTACTGGAAAGACTGGCCAAGCTCAGAGTCCCCATACTCCCAGAGCTCAGAGCTGAGTCTGCAGATGCCCAGCGGCAGCGAGACCCCTCAGAGCAGTCCACTGCCTTCCTCCTCGCCTTTACTGTCCCTCTCCAAAGTCGCCAAACCTGTGGTGCCCCCGCTTACACCTGAGCAGTACGAGTACTACATGTACCAGGAAGTGGACACTGTCGATCTCACACAGCAGGTCAAAGACAAACTAGCCAAGAATGGCATCTGCCAGCGAATCTTTGGTGAGAAGGTCAGTGCTTTTCACATCAGTTACGCTTCCACCGATTGCCCACTAAGAAACGATTTGAGCGCTTGTGTGTCGGTTTCATTTTTATACTCCATGCAAATGTATGAGTTTGTAATACCAGCTGCATCTTTCTTCTTATTGCATCATGAAATATCTTCGTATTTGTTTCAGGGCTGTTTTTCTCTGAATCTGATGTACCATATCTCCTGCGTGTGTGTTTGTGTGCGTGCCTGTGTGTGTTTGTGTGCGGGTTGCAGGTGCTAGGCCTCTCTCAGGGGAGCGTGAGCGACATGCTCTCTCGGCCAAAGCACTGGAGCAAGCTCACACAGAAAGGGAGAGAGCCGTTTATACGCATGCAGTTATGGCTGAACGGAGAGTTGGGCCAGGCACTGCTGCCAATGCCTGGACAGACACAAGGTAACACCCCATCACTGTTTACCATCACACACTCATATGTAGCTTCATATGTAGATGTCACTGTAGTTTCATCTATACAGAGAAAAATGCATAGTGGCTCAAGACGGATGTGAAGCTTCTTGTTTCTGATGTGGCTTTGGTTTCTCGGTTTCACTCCTCACATCCTGAGCTGCCATCAAAGCCACCATTCATTCGGCTGTCTTATCACTTGGCATGGGCGTTTGAGAATGCAAAGCTCTCCCTCATATCTCTTTTTCACCAATCACATCCGCTTCTCGCCAAAATTAGATTACTCTCGAACATCTAACACTGAAAATATCACAAGAAAAAAGCAAGCTGTCTGTTCTAATTTTTCTCCCATTTTTTGACGATCCAGTCAATTCTGTATAGAGAATGTTGTTTCATTCTGAAAGGTTTCATTTTGACTTTAATGGATGGCTTATAATATCTGTCTGATTAATATAGCGCACTCTGAGATGCAGTTCAAGAGGAAAAACAAAATTTCCTGAAAATGCTAATGGCTGCATTCCTTTAATAGTTTGACTGATACTGGTTTTAGCCTGGCTTGAATAAATAACCGAGGGCAAACCAAATCTTAGTGTAGTTCAGCCAGCTGTTCCTCGCTCAGCCTTTACGGTGGGAGAATTTAAATTGCTCATGACTAAATGGATACAGGATCATACTGTTGACCCACTTTTAATGTGCAATCGTTATGCTAGGACAACAGCGTTCTGGTGATCGATCTCAGATGTTTATTGAAGCGCTATGTTATTATTAGATGTCATACTTAGGGTTAAGGATTTGAACAAGCCTCTAAACCTAAGTATCACACTTCGGTGTTATTTATTCCGTATTGCTTGTACTATGGATGTGAATATCTCAAACTGTGAGTTATGGATGTAAAAATCTAGTTATTATTTTGCAGTTCAAGGACTTTTTAAACCCTGTTATGCCGTTTATTAGCAGTCATCAATTTTTATATTTCCATTGACCTGGATTTCAAGGAAAGGCATTGGGGGGTTGGGTTAAATCGGTGCAGCGTGGATGGGGAGGGGGGTTTGTCTCACAGGGGCCATCCAGAAAAGGCCCCCTGGGCTCTCTCAAGGGCCTCCTTGAGCTGTTGTAATCAATTAGCCCATCAGCGCCGGGATATATGATAATTACCCGCCTCTCCTCCTCTGTGACTGGCTGCCGAGCGCACCATCATGCTCCAGTGGCTGATTAATATGCAAATAATCAGCCGATGGAATGATAAATGGGAGTCAAGCTGTGCATGTGAGTGCGAGGCCGATTATGATGAATAGCACTTGCTCGCTGTCCTACTTAAAGAAGCCTTTCTCTGTCATTTTTACCACAAATTAAGCCAAGTAATATATACATTATAGCTGTGAGTTCAGCTAGAGGTACAATAGGTGGGGATAAAAAGGAATAGGAAATGGTCAGCTTTGGAATCAAGGTGGTTAGCGTAAACAGAAATGTAAATGCCACACCATTTTCTTGTTTAATGCAAACTATGAAGAATTTAAATGAACTTTGATATTACGATGGATTTTAAACACACACCCAGACAAAAATCTAAGATTATTGTAATTTTGAAAATTAATTGTTTTAGTTATATTATATTGTAACATAACATTATAATTATAACTGAATTATAACATTTTGATCATTTTAATGTATCCTTGTCAAATAAAAGTATTATAAATGTACTGACCCAAATTTTTAAACCATAGTGTATATTATATTATATTATATTATATAAGCTCTGTTTTTTTCTTTTAATTGTGCTTTTTTTTTTTTTTACTTATTTTGTCTTTCATTTTTTATTAACCATATTAACCTTGGCATAAGGATATATGTTTACACACACATTCATGTGGTGATGTGCCAGTGTGGGGCGAAAGTGTGTTTAAATGAACTGGCCAGGCTTGAACCGATTTGGTAGATAATCTGAACAGCAGGCACCATAATGGCCCGAGCTTTAGACGTCTGTAATGGGTTTCTTTCTTCCAGCTGCCCTGTTCTGTGCCTCACAGCTTTCAGCACGGAGCACTTAGCACTGAGCTAATGCACCTCAGCGGGGAAAAAAAAACTGCAAATGGTGGCAGGGCACAGGAAAGAGCCCAATGTAGATTTAAAACAGGATGTTTTTGATGACTCAGATTGATTTAGGTCAACCGATTGATATATGCTGATTTATAGACAGAAGGGAGCCTGTCATTGCTTAAAAAACAAAATGAATATTTCACTCTGTAATGAAACTTGTCATCATTTACTCACCCTCATGTTGATCCAAACCAGTATGACTGACTTTCTTTTGTCTCCATATTCACTGTAACTGCACAGAAATTCATTACATTCTTCAAAATTTTACTCTGAAGGTGCTGAAGAATGAAAGTCATACAGGTTTGGAATGACATTAGGCTGAGTAAATAATAATTTTTCATGTTTTGGGTGAACGGTCTCTTTCAAATAAACCATGAGGGAAAATTAAAGGAAAAAAGGAACACACTAAAGGTTGAAAAAAAGACTAAAAGCCTAAATAGATAGATGTTACAGCACCACACAAGGTTCTTCCTGTTCGCTGTCTGTTGTCCTCTAGCAAGTGTCCTGTATATTGCCTGTCCTTACTGACCCTCATTAGGACGACACACTCAACCGGGCTAAAACAAGCTCTCCTCCAGGGTGTGTGTGTGTGTGTGTATATGTGTATGCATAGGTAGGTGTGTGAGTGTGTGTGAGTTGAAGAGCACTCCATGACCCCTCATCAGTCTCTGCAGATCCTCTCCTCTGAATGTCAGTCCGTCCTTGTGATCGTCCAATCAGAACCCAGTTAAGATTCGACTGTGCTGTAGTTTGAGCTGAGAATGCCTCAATCAGATGTTTTCGGACCTGTTCAGTTTAAACCTGTTGTGCGCATATGAGACGCAATCCCATCGTGCTTCAAAATTAGGGCCAGAAAGATGTAGGCTTTCATGTTTATTGTGGCTTTTTTAATGTTTTTGAAAGAATTCTCACCAAGGCTGCATTTATTTGATCAAAAAATACAGTAAAAACAGTAATATTGTGAAATATTATTAGAATTTAAAGTAACTTTTTTAAAATATATTTTAAAATGTCATTTATTTCTGTGATGGCAAAGCTGAATTATAAAATTAACATTACAAATGCCTTTACTGTCACTTTTGATCAATTGAATGCGTCCTTGTTGAATAAAGTATTAATTTCTTTAAAATCCTCCTTCTTTAACATTAGACCACGCTGTAGTTTGAGGTTTGAGAATGCCTTGATCGGATGTTTTCGGACCCGTTCGGTTTAAACTTGTTGTATGTGTGTATGAGATTCAATCCCATCATGCATCAAAATTAGGGCTGGACAGATGTAGGCTTTCATGTTTGTGCCGCTTATTCCAGCTCTGTGTGTGTGTGTGCGCGCTCGGCCACACGCATAGCTGCATTGACCAGCTGTGTGTCCAGATGTGGCCGCCCCTCCCGTCCTCTTTATCACACGCATACGCACTGGTTACTTGTCACAGGAACATCCTGTCATTCATGCTTATGTCCCTAAAACACCTCCTACCTCCCTCGCTCTCCTCCCACACACACACAGACCATGCCGCCAGTCAAACTGTCACCAGGCTGTGCGTGGTCTTGCTGCAGATCTGATATGACTGCCTGCTCCCCGCCTTGAGCGCTCTGCTCTCTGTTTGCCGTGTCCCCAAGCTCGGCAGGCAGCTAATCCAAACTGATGCTTCCTCTCGATGCTCTCTTCACCACCAGCACTGCACTGCACTGCCACAGCCAACGAATCAGAGAATCGAGCTAAAATAGAGGGGTAGAGGAAGATGGGAAATGAAAGGGAAGAGTATTAGAGAGAGTGTTGGGTACTCAATGTCGGCGTATTAAAGGAATAATTCACTCGAAATGAAGATTCGGTCATTATTTAGTTGCTCTTATGTCACTGCAAACACAAATGACTTTGTATTTTCTTTTAAACACAAAAATAAAACACACTTTCTTTGTTTGTGGATGAGACCAGAGTTTAAGCTCTCACATTTCTAGATAATTTTTTCTGCTTTTTAAAATATTTTTCATGGTTGTATTTATCTGATTGCACATTTATATATAAAATATAAAAATTGAAGTATTAAAATGTAAACACTTTAATAAAAATAGCAAGTATTTAACATTTTAAATATAAAAATTTATATTATAATTTATATTATAATATAATTATTATATATAATATTATAATATTATAATTTAATTTAGTTTTTTAAAATGTAATTTATTTCTGTGATTTATTCCTTTTCCTTCTGAAATCATTCTAATATGCTGATTTGGTGCTCAAAAAACATTTATTATTGCTATCAATTATTATCAAAACAGTTTTGCTGCTTGATATTTTTGTGGAAACTGATAATTTTTTTCCTCAGTGTTCTTTGATGAATAGAAAGTAAAAAAAACAGCATTTATTTCAAATAGAAATGTAGTAACCCGCCAGTCAAACTGTCACCAGGCTGTGCGTGGTCTTGCTGCAGATCTGATATGACTGCCTGCTCCCCGCCTTGAGCGCTCTGCTCTCTGTTTGCCGTGTCCCCAAGCTCGGCAGGCAGCTAATCCAAACTGATGCTTCCTCTCGATGCTCTCTTCACCACCAGCACTGCACTGCACTGCCACAGCCAACGAATCAGAGAATCGAGCTAAAATAGAGGGGTAGAGGAAGATGGGAAATGAAAGGGAAGAGTATTAGAGAGAGTGTTGGGTACTCAATGTCGGCGTATTAAAGGAATAATTCACTCGAAATGAAGATTCGGTCATTATTTAGTTGCTCTTATGTCACTGCAAACACAAATGACTTTGTATTTTCTTTTAAACACAAAAATAAAACACACTTTCTTTGTTTGTGGATGAGACCAGAGTTTAAGCTCTCACATTTCTAGATAATTTTTTCTGCTTTTTAAAATATTTTTCATGGTTGTATTTATCTGATTGCACATTTATATATAAAATATAAAAATTGAAGCTTTTGATCAATTTAGTGCATCCTTGCTGAATAAAAGTATTAATTAAAAAATAAGAAATTGTACTCCTTTAAACAATAGTGTAATTTCAGCCTTGCAGCTTGGAGAGTCTTCCAAAAAATATATATATATTCTGTTTCATAGAAGAAAGTCATACAGGTTTGGAACAACATGAAGGGTGAGTAAATGATGACACAATTTTTATTTTTGGGTGAACTATAACTTTAAACCCAGATATAAGCGATATTGGAGGAGCTACCTTGGGTATTGACCATATTAATTCACAGAACACCAAACGTGCTTGTCTCTCTTACTCGTTAATTTAATTGTCTTATTATGCTTCAAGAGAAGCTGTGACTTGGCATAACATGATGCATCTGTCACTGTCCATCACTTCCTGTTGCTGAGCAGGAAGACCTTGGTTAGGGTTAAGGTTTCATTGGCTACTCACTCCATATTTAGATAGATCTTTATTCAGGCCTTCTGGCGATAAGTAATGCCCAGCCAACGGACAAGGTCACGTGCTGCATTGGCACAACGTTTTAATTCTGTTCCTCTCGTTTCCATAGAGATTACTCCGAAGACCTCAGCCAGCTGCAGTCCTGCCCCAGAATCCCCTCTGAGTTCGGCTGAGGAGTCAGTTAAAAGCCAGCAGGAGGAGCAGATGTGCCGAGCGTCCATCCAGGAGCCCAGCGAAACTTCAGAGTCCCAGCCCGGCACGCCTCTACCGTTACCTCTGCCGGGACACGCGGGTCTCAGCATACAAGAGATGGTAGCAATGTCGCCCGAGCTGGACACCTACACCATCACTAAGAAAGTGAAAGAAGTTCTAACAGATAACAACCTTGGTGAGTATGTTAAGAAAACAGTGGTGTCCTGTCCAATGTATCTCAGTGAACGAAATATTGACTAGCTGCAATACCATACCCATGATTTCTGAGACTGATAAGCTACCATTCTGAAAAAGTAGTTACCTACATTATAGAAATGGTCACGGTTGACTAGTGGAGAATTCTACAGTTTTTACTGTTATTTTTGGTATATTTTTGATGCTATGTTTTGTTAATTTGATCATTTTTATATAAATATTATTATAAATAATATTATAAAATAAACTATTTAATAATTAATATTTTAAAATGTTAATATAAATTTGAGTGGTATTTGTGGTCAGACATAAAAAATTAACTAATTTCTGCACAAATATATATATTTGCTTACACTTGCTTACACTTAAACTTGCTTCACTTGCTTAGAAACCATAGTAATGTTTGATTTTAGAGTTAATTTTTTTTTTTATTCAGTTCATTCAAACCAGTCAAATTCCCAAATGGTCTGAATAATTCATTGGTGATTTGGTTGAAGTGATTTATTAAAATCCTTATCTAGTAAACGGTCTAGGGCTGCACGATTAATCGAAATTAAATCGCAAAGGCGATAAATAGCGATTAGGCAATAACTGCGATTGTCATGCGTATCTTTCAGTGAAGCACGGTTCTGTGATCAGCAGTAAATCTCCATCCGAAAGCCAGAGGGTGCTCTCACGCTGAAACTCCAAATATGCCTTGCAGAAGAAACCCAGGAAATCCCAATAGCGGTTGCTGAATAAACAGAAGATATAACTGCTTTCATTAATTCAACTTGACTAATAAACTCATCACAGAAGGATTTATTTCAAACACTCGACTGACGTTATGAGTTTGGAGTAAAAACATATTATTAAATGTGATATTTTCACGTGCTTTCAGGTGGAGCAGCATTTACTACACAGAGCCAAAGTTCACTGACAAGCTACGCAAACAGCTTTCATAATCGCAGAACAATTTCTTCGATTTCATAATCGTAATTATGATTCATAAATTTAATAATTGAATTCATAAATAATTAAATCGTCTGCTATTATGAACGAGATTTTGCGTAGCTTGTCAGTGAACTACGGCTCTGTGTAGTAAACGCTGCTCCATCTGAAAGCACGTGCTGGAGATTTACTACTAATCACAGAACCGGCTTTACTGACAAGATACACATGACAATCACATTCGATTAATCGTGCAGCCCTAAGTAAACCACAATCAACTGGAAATGTCATGGAAATTCATTGCTCAAAAAATGTGGAAACTCTAAATGAACTGATTTACTGAATGAATCGGACTTCTGAATGCTACTTTCTATTATTCCATAAATTTTACTCATTATTAGAGACAATACATGGTGTATTAATAATGTCTCTCCACATGAGAGGACAGGTGGAGGACAGGTTGGCCCTGCTTTAGCACTTAATGACCGTCCACTACGACTGTCTCAATGTCCCTGCCATAATTAATGAGAGGTCGAACGAGAATGTCACACTGGACACAGCTACTTTCTCCTTCACCGTTTGTTTTAACTCACACCAACCGTTGTCCTCATGTTCAAAAGAGAATTGGCCGAAAACACCAGTGCTTTGTCTTTGTGAACTTTGTGTTCACACTTTCTTCTTTTAAAGTCATGTGATCACAATATAACAAAAGAGAATACGGATATATCGCACAGATGATACCTCAGCGTGATACTGTGACAGTCTCTTTCATCTCGCAGATTCTCATTTCCCGACGCGATTTTTGTCTCGGGAGCAACAAAGATTTGTTGTGCTCTGTAGTGGTATTGACCTGTATAAAGTGCAGAATGTAAAGACAGCTGTGTTGATACGAGTCTGTGGGGAGAGAGAGAAATAATCTTCTGGGATCGCAGGCTTTTGTTTTACTCTGGGGAACATTTCCTTTTTGAACATAGACGGATCTCAGTTATTGTCAAGAGGATTCAGGTGCCTTTTATTTCGAGTGAAAAAAAAAACATTGAAAGCTTAAGCGGCCGTTTGAAAGCACCTTGTCTTAAAGGTGGAGGTTAAAAGCGAAATCAGCAGAGCGTGTTTGATCAAACTTTGATGCCATATCACAATAAAAACATGTTCTCACGAACTCTTTGTTTTTTTAATGATAATATTGGTCCAAAATAAATGAAATGTATATACAGTGGCCTCAAAACAGGTATAACAAAATATCAAACCAAGTGGCATTTTGGCAACATGCTCATATGAAGGTTTCTTGATGAATGCAATTGTTTGTGTTTGCTTTTTAAACCTGAACGCAGATTAAGAGCACCTTTACTTTAAGGTGGAGCAAATCATCAGGATTTGTTTGATCAAACTTGATGCCACAATACAGTAAAAGAATGTACCTGAATTTAATTTAATTTTATTTATTTTTTAATAATAATTATAATATTGGCCCAAAATAAATAAAAGCTATCTACAGTGGCCTCAAAACGTATTTGGACACTTAAGACACAGTTAACGTGTATAAATGTCCTGCATTGTATAACAAAATATCAAACCAAGTGGCTTTTTTTAATATAGCACAAAATACTTCAAGTAAAATGTTTCACAAAAATAAGTTTGTTAATAATAAAACAATATATTGTTTAATATTAAGACAAGTATTTGGACAATTTCAGGTTGTCCAACGTTGAGTCATATGAAGGTTTCTTGACGAAGTTGATTGGTTTGCTCTACAGGCCAGCGTCTGTTTGGCGAGAGCATCTTGGGTTTGACGCAGGGCTCCGTGTCTGATCTGCTGGCCCGGCCCAAGCCCTGGCACAAGCTCAGCCTGAAGGGTCGAGAGCCGTTCGTACGCATGCAGCTGTGGCTGAGCGACCCGCGGAAAGTGGAGAAGCTTATGGACATGAAGCGGATGGAAAAGAAAGGTAGTCTTCCTCCTCTAAAGGCATCTGCCGCTGTCTGGCCGCACACCAACAAACACCTGTTTGCAATTGTGTTGTTTCAGAATGTTTTTATTTCAGTGTTTATTAAAGTGCTTCACAGTTTGTTCAGTGTCGGCTTAGTTGGCAGGTCTTTTCGGGACATTTAAAAGACGGCTGTCTGGTGTAGAATTGTATTCATTTTTTTTGTTTGTTTTCACTTGACGGTGGAGCTGTGTTGCAGCAGTTTGCCTGAACCATAGTGCTCATTTGGGTTGTGTTTCCACTTCCTTTCGACCTCTTTTTTCACTAACAAAGTGCTTGGTGCTCAATCTGGGCCGGTTCCATGTAAAGAAAAAGCAGCTCAGGGATGGATTTATTGGTTTTAGCCACTTTAAACCTGCTAGTTTCACACCAGGAACTGCTAACATCAGTAGCCAGGGTGAAGGATAATGTCCTCACCACATTTTGTTTTCAAAAGCTCAATCCAGCCACATTCACACAAAACTAGATGGTGCTTTTTTATTTATTTTTTTACTATTTTTGTCATTCTGCAAAACTATTTCAGCCACTGTAAAATCTTACATAATGTGTGTGTGTGTTTTCCTCCAAATGTTATATGTAAAATGATTGATGTATTATATTCAAATAGCTTCTGCCAGTTACATCAGCTTTTTGTGTCATACAGTAAAGGCACTGAATTACACTTCAAAAGTTTGTGGTCAGTAGGATTTATTAATGTTTTTGAAAGAAGTCTCTAATGTTCACTAAGACTGCATTTATTTGATCAAAAATGCAGTAAGGTACAGTAATATTGTGAAATATTATAATTTAATATAACTGTTTTCTATTTTAATATATTTTGCATTTTGATTTCTGTGATAGCAAAGCTGAATTTTCAGCATCATTACTTCAGTCTTCAGTGTCACATGATCCTTCAGAAATCATTCTAATATGCTGATTTGGTGCTCAAGAAACATTTCTCATTAGTATCAATTTTGAAAACAGTTGTGCTGCTTAATATTTTTTTTTCAGGATTATTTTTTTATATAAAGTTCAAAAGTACATAAAAATTCTAGAAATAAGTTTGCATTTTAAAATAAAAATCTTAATGAACCAAAAAACTTAAAGTAAAACATTCTTTATAAGCATTATGAAATCTTTATAAGCAATATAAATGTCTTTACTGTCTCTTTCGATCCATGAGTGCATCCTTGCTGAATAAAAATTATAATTTGAATATAAGTATAAATAAATTAACATGTTACATTTTCGAAGCTACAAGTAAAATTTGTAAACAAAGACTTAATCTGTCTCACATTATTCCAGTAACAGAAAAACAATTGCCCAACAATTGTGTATTTTCATGCACAGCCATCGCAGATCCGTCAGTACCTTGATCATGTGTCCATATTTACATGCAGCACCTGCTAATTATTGCCAACTGTGCGATTGTGTTTATCCAGTATTGATTCCAGTCGGCGCAGGAGTTGCAGAAAACAATCTTTAAGCTGCCTCTCGTCAGCGTGCCTCTCTTTAATGTGAAGAGATGCGCGAGATGCCAGAGATAAGGAGGTCAGGCGGAGGGAGGCCTGATGGGCTGTTTGATTGCTCTTTTTTTCCCTCTTTAATAGCCCAGATGTGTCCTCTGGCTGCCGAATAGGCCACACATGCTCTGTGAGGCCGCTCATCGCTCCGCTGTCTGGATTGATGAGGGTGGGAGATGTCATTTCTGTGATCGGCTGTGACAGGCTGACGGCTCTGTGGGGCTGGCTTACTTAAAGTCCACTACACCCAGCGCCGGGCCCGTACGCCTGCGAGCTTGCAGCAGGCCAAGTGAACATTCCTGGAGTCATTAGGCCTGTTTAACACTCCTCTCGGGCTAAAAGTGACATTACTGGTGCTCCTTGGGTGACGATGATGACGATGGTTTTGTTATGAGTCAGGCTTTGCGGTTTGTGTGCGCGTGGAGCGGGCGAAACTTGAGGGGACCTCCTCATTAGAGTGAAACTGGCTCCACCATTTACCCCTAAAGCTCAATGTGCACTTGCCAGGGACGGAAAGCAACAGCTTTGCTGTCGTGTTCCCTCTCTCTGTTTTCGTCTCTCTCCATCTCGCTGTCTTTTGCTCTAGCTTTTCAGAAAAGAGTATGAATTTGACCTCGACGCTGGCTAGAGGCACAAAGCAAATTAGCCTTGCTTGGCCCTTGTTCTGAGAGTTTTGGCCACCAGCGGAATCTTTTACCATTGCTGTTGCCAAAGGCTCCTCTTCAACAGACACTGAAACGCAGCAGAAATGACAAATTTCACACACAGCTGTGTAGTTAGCTGTACTGTGCTTTTTTTAATCAGAAAAAGGATATTAATGTGCTTGCTCTCTGTTTGTGTTCATTTAAGAAAAAATAAAAAGACATTATACTGATTACTCAGTGTTATTATTACTGGAATTTGTTTTCCTTAAACTGTAAATTGTTAGATGGAGAAGGAATTCTTGGTGTTTGGAGAATATTTGGGCCTAGCTGTGCCAGGAATTCAGATTTGCACTTCCCTGCCAATATTTTTTTACTTGCACTAATAATTTTATTTGTAATATTGTGAGATATTATTACAATTTTAAATAACTGGTTTCTGTTTTAGTGTAAGTACATTTAATGTATTTTAAATGCAAAGCTGAATTTTCAGCAGCCATTACTTCAGTCTTCAGTGTCACATGATCCTTCAGAAATCATTATAATATGCTCATTTGGTGCTCAAGAAACATGTATTATTATTATCAATGTTGAAAAATATATTTCTTGGCATTTGTTTCTTTCAAAAATAATTGTTTCTGATTATGAATAGTACAATATCTTACAATACAATACACATTTTTGACAGCTATAAACAATACATTTATAAAAAAATTATGACCTGATGCAAAACATTACTGTTTTGTTTGATTTCCATTTTCACTGACACACACTAGTCAAAATGTCATCTTATGTTATGAAGATTAATTATTAAAAATTAGCATAATTTGCTCAAAACATAGAAACCGACATATAAAATATGTACAACAAATGCAAAAACTTTGAAAGCTTTCAAATGAGCAGGTCATCTTTATAGTAAAACCCTTAAATCTCCCCTATTTTGGATGATTTAATAATTATTTTTGAATTATTTTTGTAATGCTGATGTATGAGTCAAATTTACAAAGATCTCAAGATGCAATAATAATATTTGTAATCAAAGACTGCCCCCTACTGACTAGAGAAAAATACAGCAATCATGCATTTTATGAACTGTAATTTAATCTACAGCATCTAGCACATGCTGTTCAGTTGGAAGGTAACCACCACAGACACTGAGGGGAACATATTGCCCCCAATATTAAAAGTATTGGCCGATAAATATGGGCCAACACATATGCTTATTTGTATGTATATTCTCTGATTGTATTTACAGCTGTTCTCCATATGTGTTTTCCAGCCTACATGAAGAGGCGCCACAGCTCCATCGGTGAGAGTCATTCGCTGGATAGTGGTCTGTCAGGAAGTGACCTCATTCAGAGCGCCAGCCCCCAAAACCTCTCCCAGCAGCAGCAGCAGCAGCAGCCCCAGCTAAAGAAAGTCCGTGTGGTGCTGGCTCCAGAAGAGAAGGAAGCTCTGAAGAGAGCCTACCAGCAGAAGCCTTACCCCTCCCCTAAAACCATCGAGGAGTTAGCGAGCCAGCTCAACCTCAAAACCAGCACAGTCATCAACTGGTTCCACAACTACAGGTACTGAGGCGCTTAAACCCTTAAAGGGGTTGTGAACTTCATTTTTTTAAATGTTATAATGTTCTCTGTGGTCCACTTATAATGTTAGTAAGATTTTTTACACCAAAAAACATAATTTAGAAGTAATAGGCTATTTTCTATCCTGTTTTTGACCTTCTCTTTGAAACACTCATTTTGATAGACGTGCCACATTCAAGACTTGTAAGTAAACGGCCACTGCTAAGATTGGGTAACAGTTTTACTATTAAAATAATACATGGACATTGCTCAGTGGTGTGCTCTGAAAGCAATATAGGTATTTTTAGTTAAAAACGTATAAATACTCGGTACATATATGACAATCTGTAACAGACAAAGCAATAGCGACACATTGTTATTCATACTTGTGTGTTGCAACTTTAATGTTGGATTCAATATAGTCAGCACTGCCTCGTCTTTAATTTTAAGTCTCTGCTTTGAATGGTGTTTTGTTTAAAAGCGAATCTGCAGTAAAATGAAGCAAATATATCAACAGTGTCTTACTGACGCAATCTGGAACTTTGTTTACTCGCCTCCTACTACATGTGCAAATCGGTGGGCGGGGCTAAAGAGGCAATGATGTAGAAGTAGGCGTAGATCTTCTCCAGAGGTAGTCTTTCGTCTCACTATGATGTCATACTGAGACGAAATATGAAACTAAATGTTTGGGAATTTTGGTTGCAATAAAACCAGCGTCTAGTGTTGTTGCCGTCTTCAGTGGTTTGTTATTCTTGTTCTGTCGCCTTCGTTTTTTTTTTCCGACTGTGAAACAATGATCTGGGCCAGTATTGCCACCTTGTGGACAAACTTATTCAAGATTTCAAAGCACATGTACAAGCCATAGTATGAGGTGCTAAGGAACTCTTCCTCAGCTTCTTTGTTTCTATGGTTATAAAAATTGGCACTGTACCCATACCCTAACGTACGTGTAAAACCCAAGTATACTTGGGGCTTTAGCTTACACATCCACCTGCCTTTGTTCCTTCTCTTACGAGTCCCGTTCATTGTTCCCACAGATCCCGTATCCGACGAGAGCTCTTTATCGAAGAGATCCAGGCGGCGGCCGGCGAAGGCGGGTCCCCCTCAGCGCGACCCGGGAAGTCTGGGGGCGAAGGAGACAACAGCTGCGACGGCACCGAGTCTGACAGCACCGCGGAGGGCCGACCGAGCGGCTCCGAGGAGTGCAAGGGCCTCCTGGAGAGCCCCAGCCTCAGCCACAGAGACGAAGAGGGCGAGGCTGAGTTCCCCAGCGCCTCGGGCACCAGCAGGCCACAAGGAGGCATCATAGACAGCCTCTTCGGCATCCCTGAGTCTGTATCCGCCGCCACTGCCACGGCGACCCCCTGCCGAAACCCAAAGGACAGCAGTCTGCGCAAGAAGAAGGCAGCCAACCTCAACAACATCATCCACAGGCTGGAGAAAGCGGCAAACCGCGACGAGCCTCACGAATGGGAATTCTAAAGCGCCGCCATGTTGTTGTTTTATTCTCACTTTGTCCCTCACTGAGCTAACCCGGCCAAGCCTGGTGCACACACACCGGTTAACCCAAGGGTTTTCGATTTGCTGTTTAGAAGTGGGCTATCAGAGACAAGAACAAGAAAAGGAAACCAAGTTTTTAGTCTGTTTATTTTGTGAAGCACTTAACTGCCCTGCTGGCCACAGGGCTGTGACACCATTGGCTAATGGTGAAGACACAAAACTGAAAAGCACATGAGAGGGAGCGTTCCCACAAAATATTCTCAAGACTGGTGACAGTCAAAAAAAAAAAAAAAAACAACAACAAATACACACTATGAAATCACAGTGTCTCTGTTTCTAATAGAGACGTTCTCACCAACAAGCTGAATAACTGTTACAATAATTTATCAGTTCTCAAGTCTCTTGGGAGTTTCCTCTTTTGTATCACATATGCTTTGGCCGTCAGCAGAGACTAGTTCGAACCGGTTTCAAGCCAAAAGTCAAGCATTTAAAAGCAAGTGTTGGCTGAAGGAACACGGGTGCACCGTCCCACCTGCCTCTCCCTCCCTACCCCAGAGGAGGCCATCCAATGGCTATGCAACTCTAGTACGCAATGGATTCCAGCGTAATGGAACCCGCATTATTTTCACAGTTTGGAAGCTTCTCAGATGTGAGAAGAAAATCCTTTTTATAGCAATTAAGTTGCCACCGAGAGATTGCACAGTCAGTTGACTCTAAACAGCACTCCTTTTGATTTTACACGCCAACGGCCTAAAAGAGAAAAAAAAATCGCGTGAATGAAAAATAATCGTCGTAAATAAGAATCCACGATCACGCAAAAATTCATACTGTTGTTGTAAGGTCGACACAAATGGGAGACGGGAGAAATTTCGTAACTCGATAGCTAAGTGTCAATTTTTATCGTTATTTAGGTCTCTTGTAAGGGTAGCGCTCGTTAATTTTTTTCCATAGCTTTAATCGCCTCCGCGACTTGCGTTTTGAAGCCCGTGGAGGTCTTGTTTAATAATAAACGTCATTTTAGGCCAAAACAATGACAGATAGTGAAGAAGAAAAAAGGATTTGTACAGTACTTTGAGTAGCCTAAATATTCCTGACGAGATATTTTTTAAAGAGAATGAACATGCCTGATTTTTATCCTCTTATAATAGAACCATACATCAGAGACCTCTAACCAAGTTGGGCAGTTTAGGCCCATAGAATTACAATTCTAATCCAGTATCTATGGTGTTCTAAATTCTAATTCTATGGTGTGGCCGTGGGCCACTGCGCACTGTATGGGCTGGTCCTCAGCACCTGAGTGCGGGGGGAAACCCACCTAACCGCTCGCTCTCGTGCAAACTCAAAACTTCAGGTTTTTCACCAGCTTCTCCATTCACTGTTCACCCAACCGTAAACGAGCTTTTCGTGGCGTCCGCAACATTACCGAGTATGTTCACGGCACGCATCTGTCCTCCGAAACGACTGGAAAAACACCTTGCGAAATGGACTTGTTTTGTTTTTTCTTCATACTGTATATGACGGAGGACTCGGACACATTTTCATCCACATTTCTTGTTAAACACACATTTAAAAAAAAAAAAAAAAAAAGAGGAAAATATGTAGATTGTGAATGAAAAGCTCTTTTAACGTTAGCAGCCTGAGGTGAATCTCTACACGCTCGCGGCAGAGGACTCTGCACCTCTGTAGAAACGTTCTTTCTCTCCTGAAACACCTTTCGAAACCTGCTCACCTTTCACCTCTGGCCCTTGTGTCATTGTATGCAGTTGATTTTGTGAACGAAAGCGCAGATCGGTGGTGCCACGCGCTCGTCTGTGTGCGAACCTTGAGTGTGTGTGTGTGTGTGATTGTTGACAAGAGCGATCTATATTTGTATATTACTACTACTACTCGCCACAGACAGTGGAAGCAAACACCTCCTCACGTCCCTAAGCTATTTAGCAGTCCTGCAGCATATCACATAGTACATTTAAGTTCTTTTTATTTACACGCATAAACTAATGGTAGATATTTTTTTTGTTTGTTGGTGTGGTTTGCTTATTTATAGATACTGTCTTTTACATATCGATGTCTTACATTGTTATACGTGTTCTTTTTTTTTGTAATGGAAGGGACTATAAAAGGTCAGGTTACATATTTTTAGACTAATAGACTGCCGGCAGTATTGGATTACATTTAAATGATGTACTTTTGATACATGTCTATTGATTAATTCTGAAGATTATCATTTTTATTTTATTTTTTCCCCATATATTACTCTGTTAGTGAGCTGGATGAACAGTTACTACTACATTGATAAAGGAAGCAGAATTTATATGTATTGCATTAATGATTTTAATTAGTACTAATTTTAGATGTAAACTAATGGTAGATATTTTTTTTGTTTGTTGGTGTGGTTTGCTTATTTATAGATACTGTCTTTTACATATCGATGTCTTACATTGTTATACGTGTTCTTTTTTTTTGTAATGGAAGGGACTATAAAAGGTCAGGTTACATATTTTTAGACTAATAGACTGCCGGCAGTATTGGATTACATTTAAATGATGTACTTTTGATACATGTCTATTGATTAATTCTGAAGATTATCATTTTTATTTTATTTTTTCCCCATATATTACTCTGTTAGTGAGCTGGATGAACAGTTACTACTACATTGACAAAGGAAGCAGAATTTATATGTATTGCATTAATGATTTTAATTAGTACTCATTTTAGATGTTTTAACTATTTTTAAAGACTACAATTCAAGATGAATTGCGTTTGGCTGTATTCACTACAAAGGCAAACCGATTGACGCTCTTGAATTGGGTTTTCAGGTAATTAATTAACCTGCGAACGTTCAGAGATAACGTACGTTTATAAATCGCAATCAAGCTTAGTTGCTATAATGAGCCAGTGAACAACTGGTAGTTAACGTCACTGAAATTAGCTGTCGCTTTGACCTGCACCTTGAGGAATTGGGACTTTTTATTTTTATTTTTTGCGTTAAAATCTATGCCGATGAATCTTGAAGAACAAAGTCGGCTTAAAACTACCTTTGGCCTTTTTTTTATGTGTGCCAATGAATGATTCAAATCAAATTAGTCTCTTTAAGACCTAACGAAAGCACAGAGAGATACTTCATGAACCAATGTTTTTATCGGAATATACGAAAATGTCGAAAGCCCGTGACTGTTTCTCGAACTTTCTCTCCACGTCTAACATTGGAGTGCCTTCACTGAAAACTGTTCGCTACTATAATCGCGTCGTCTTCATTCCAAATAAGTGATTGGAAGTATCGCGTGTCAGATTTTAGCAATTTTCGCCAGCAAGTTTAATAATAAGGTCTCATCTAGTCTCAGGTCATAATATTCTGTACTTTTTAGGGTGTCTGTATTGTTTTATCTGAGAGAAAACAGCTGTCCCAGGATTCAGGCTTGGTTCTTCAAAAAAAAAACAAAGTTTTACAATGGTCATTTCGATCGGTTAACTTCACATTTATTTGTCCCAAATGACGTTTTAATAATTTCTAGGCATTCATCAGATGATTTTGACCATGTTATTGCATTTTACCAGTAAGATTCCCCCATGCTGGAGGAAGTTCACAGATGGATTTGGTGTATATTTGGTGTATGGAAACTCTTTAAATGATTTGTAGACTATACTGAAGTGTGGACCAAATTGTCAAAACAGACAAATCAACTTGTGAAGACTCTTTTCTGATCATAAACATGTGATTTCAATTGAACACAGACAAAGAAAACACATTTAGGAGCACATTTAAATCTGGTTTGTATCAAGGACGCTTTTTTATGTCTGTCACGTTCTCACTGACTGAAACGGTAACCGTACTGTTGATACCATAGCATGAAACACATAGAAAAACACTTACGATTCTCGATGCAGATGTCCAGCACTTTTTCTCTGCTTTTTGCAAATATTTTTCTATGGAAAGTATTGCAGATGACTAAACACATCAACATACGACTGCACAGACAGCACGTTTATATGATTTCTTAAAAAAAGAAAAAAGAAAAAAAAAAAAAAAAGCAACAAAAAAGATCATCATTATTGATATTACATTGGTAGTCACGAGTAGCATTAATGTAGATATTTGTCCGTAGCTTAGTTCGCTAGTGATTGTCATAATTGTTACCTCGTTTATTCCCTCACACTTACATCACTTCTGAGACAGTATGTTCTTTCTTCACCTGAGACAATATGTTCTGAACAGCCACAGTTTGTTTCATTGTATCCCAGATAGAGAATTTCTCTCTCTCTCTCTTTTGTTTTTAAAGTTGTTGTAATTGTTACATGTGAGGCGAGCACGACGATTATACATCTGTCTCAGCGAGAGCAACACAAGTTATCACGATTAATTTCGACCAACAATCCATGGAAATTGGATGTCTGGATCATGACATTCAGATCTCTTTCTCTCTCTGGTGTTGCTCTGTATGCTGTAATATGGGTAATATGAAGCCTTGTAATGAAATATGACAGGCAGCTCCCAACACAAGCTGGTATCCTATAGATTCTCCTTAGGTCTCTCAAAGCTCAGGTAGAACCTCGGTTTAGCACAGTCCTTTTGTCCATTAGTTTGTTGGTGACACTTTCCCTCTTACACCTGCTAACGACAGTTGTATGGTTTATTTTTCTATGTGTCATGGTTTTGAACCACAAGATGGAGCTGAATCCTCAATTTTACCTGAATAAAGACTCTTCCACTTTGTTCTCTTGATATGTATTTAGTTTGGTTGGTTTTTCCTTTGTGTATCATCATGTAGTCTTGTATTCTGTTCCCAGCGCTGTTACAGTTCTAATCCAAAATGAAAAAAGCAATATCACTGTTTGAAATTCATTATTATTATTATTATTATTATAATTATTATTATTATTCCTCATTACCACCATAGGTGTATTAACTGAAGTAAATATCTTTTGTACAAACACATTACCACTGTACTCTGCATTTATTTGAGTATTTCTGATGTCAGGAATTTGAACCCATGTTCAAGCAGCACAAAGCATGTGCAAACTAATAATTTGCATGATTTGTAAATGTTTTTGACTACAACAGTTATATATATGCATCTGTTATAGTGATATTTTAAGGGTCTAAATGAAACCACAACATACAAGTTTCAAAAATAAGCATGTACAGCTAGAAATTCCACACTTCCACACAAACAGAAGACAGTAACTGAAATGTTTTTAATAATTTTTTTTTATATATATAAAGTATATAACCAGAAGGCACATTTAAATTGATTTATTGTAATTTCAGCAAATCTCCATATCCATTCCAATTTCAGATTGAGCTCACAGCTTGTGTTAGCAGCCTACATCCTTAACAGTTAGCCAACCACGACTCCAGAACATTTCCACCAATCTTGAATTTGAACCGAAGTGACTAAATTACACTTTAATTTTCTTTCGAGTGACAGACATTTATTTTGTACACAATACTTGTCAGTTATTCTAAAACTTAAATTAGGGGCTCAGGTGAAATGAAGCCAGACTAATAATTATAAACCAAGGCCGTTTTTTACCAAGGGCCTTTGTGCAAAATAATGCCATCAGTGTTTACTAGCAGTTTAAATACATCATGCTCCATAATCATATTACTTTGAATACAGTTTAACAAATGAGGTAGAGCAAACAGTTATAGCTACAACCAACGGCATCCATTATGACAGATAAACCATTTTCAGATGTTCCATTACCAATAAATATTCAAACGTTAAGGATCAAAAAGTCTGAATCAGTTTTTATTATATATATATATATATATACATATACACACACCCATATATTAGTGCTGTCAAACGATTAATCACATCCAAAATAAGTTTACATATGTGTGTGCTGTGTATATTTATTATGTATATATTAATACACACACATGCATGTATACATTTAAGAAAAATGTTTTGTTTATATATAAAATATACATAATATAAATTATATATATATATATATACACCTACATGTAAATATTTTAAAAATATATACATCTATGTTTGTGTATTTATAGATACAATATACACAGTACACACATTATGTAAACAAAAACATATTTTGGATGTGATTAATCGTTTGACAGCACTAATATATATATATATATATACACACACAATATCCAATTTATACAGGATCTTTCAAATAGCCTTTTTAAAAATATTTTATAAGGGTATTTTGTATTTACTTTTGGGTAAGGATTTGTTGCAAAAAAAATTTTTAAATACGACATATCAGTACCATATATTTGTGTGATTTGGCACATAATTTTTTTATCAAAACCAACTCTAAGCTGTTAAAATGGGAGATATGCTTCAAGTATCCCTGTGTCTTCCTCACTTGCTAGACTTTAGGCTAAATAAGATCATCACAGCCATTGCCAGCATCATCCCTACAGCGATTTCCTTCATCCTGCCCAGTTTCATATCCTCATACAGCTCCTTCTTTTTCCTGATGATCTCTTCTCTGCGCTGCCGGATCTCCTGCTCTCTCTTAAGTTGTTCTCCATAATGTGATCTGATGAAGGTATCAAAGTCAAAGATGTTCTGCTGGGCGGCTCCAACAGAGGGAGAGTGTCGGGTTCTGCTCTGCTGTCCTGATGCTGGACTCTCTCTGCCGGCGGGTTTGCTGGTTCCCTGCAGGTCAGCTTGACTCAGGATCCCACGGTCGTATTTCCTCCTCAGAGCTTTATTACCCAGGACGCTGTGCGCCTCGCTGATCTGAGAGAACCTGAACGCGGCCTCCTCGGTCCCTGCGTTCTTGTCCGGGTGATATATGAAGGACTGTTTATAGTAAGCAGTCTTGATTTGTACGTGCGTGGCGGTCGAAGAAACTTCCAAAATATCATAATAAGCAGACTTTGATTTGTATAACGGACTGCCTTTATCATGTGTGCCACTACAAGCTCTGGTTAAAGACATAAACTGCCCTAAATAATCACTTGGAGGTCCATAAAGAGTATGACTGGACGGGAGAGGAGAGTTTTCCATAAGTTCTCAAACACGAGTTCCTCCAGGAGGACATGTGAACTGCAGATGCCTTAGACGTCGATCCATGGCAGTCAGTCCATGTACTAACATTTCCAGAATTGAGGTCCAACCGCACTTTCACGCTGTTTGCATCTCCACCAGCACAGGTAAAGAGTGTGTTCACAGCCCCTTTTGGAGACTCCAGAGCTGCCGGTCTTTTAGCTGCTTGGACACGGTCATTTCGAATCTCACAGAGCTGTGGTGAATTTATTAAAACTGCAACATAAGTTGTCGTTGGAACCAGTTTACAGTCTTTATCCAAATGCGGGAGATTTCGCAGTTTTAAAAGCTTGTAAGCCCCTCTCCCGAACCGCAGCCTGACCTCCGCCATTGCGCAGGGATCAACTAAAGAAAGCTACATCTGTTTCCGCGTACTGCAAGTTGACCAATCAGAATTGAGCTTCTTTGCAGGCTGAGTGAAATTTGACCAATGCCGTGCGAGAACAATATTTCCAGGTAAGAGATTGGTGGGGCGTTCAGGTTGTTGTTTCATCGTAATGGTTACATAATAGACTGTGCAGAGACTGTAGTATTAGGGTCATTCCTACAATTCAGTTCCTACTGGGGTTTGAAATGTTTTAACCTATTTTTTTTGTTATTTATTTATTTGTTTGTTTGTTTGTTTGTTTATTTAAAAAAAACTAGTATAGGTCCAAGTATCAGGACATAAAGTGTATAGTAACCACTGATCTATATATAATGTTCTCTATTATAGATCAGTGATAGTAACTCAATGGACACACTATCATTATTAGTATTATTATTGCAAATTAATCACTTTTTTGTAGATAATGTAATTATAGACATTTCATTGTATAGAAAATTCAGTTATTTTAGCTGTTCTGTGGACATGAGAAAATGACAGAATGACAAAACAAATCTAAATCATTTAAATTAAGGGCCCTATTAAAATTCTGTTCAGTTAAAAAATTAACATTATCAATGTTATTACATACACACATAAGCACTTACCTAATTCAAGTTTGTGGACAGCAAAGTAAGAATTTCATGGCTCAGGGAAACTTGTTTTCCTCACTGGGCATATGACAATAAACGCTTTGAATCCTTGAATCCTTAATGTGCTGCTTGCCAACTAAAACTAGTTCATGACCAGGGGTATGTTTAGAGTTTTGGGGCCCCACACAATTGAGTGGTGTCTGATCACCCTACTGTTCATAACTAAATAACATTTATACTGTATGCTATATAATTTCCCCTTCAAAGTCAGTGAATATTTATAGCGGAATTTCTATGATTGCAAATTGTATCTTGTGCATTATATTGGCAGTTATTTATGTATTATAAATATGCAACTAATTTGAAATCAGGCGTCACTTTTATTTAGGGCAGAGTTTAAATTACTTTCAACTCTGCCCTAAATAAAAGTGACGCCTGCTGAACTGCGTGCGTGTACGTTACACAAGTTACGCACGTTTGTAAATCTGTTCATGTTTACGTTTGTCGCGGAGCACACAGCTGAAAACATTCTAGCAGTACGCTGTCACATACGTAACTTGCGTACGTGCTTTACAGCGCACACGAGCGGTCTCGCATCCACCTGACCAGCCTGCAGACCACACCTCTCGCTCGGGGTGTGCTTTGCTACCCTGCCGTCCTCCTGGACATCATAACAGTCGCTGACAGTCCGCGTGAGGGCCTTAATAGACACTCGTATCAGACCTGCTGTGGGTGTGTGCATGCAGCATAATGGAGCAGGCGAAACCCCGAACGGAGAACCGCCTCCGCCTTCCTTTAGCGCAGCAGCTCCGCTCCAAATGGCAGCATCACGGGTGAGGAGGTTCGCGCAGGAGGGGCGGACGGTCCCTCCTCAGCCGAGAGTGATGGTGGTGTTTTCGGCTGCGAGTGACACTGAGAAACAGGGAGATGCGATGTCGGGCGCGGACACCGGGGAAGAGGTGTATCGCAAACCAGCCATACCTATTCCTAATCTTAATCTAGGGAAGTCCCTTCGCACTTTAGACGCACCTGAGGAGGTAAGTCCCCGAGGTTTAAAGAGGATGTGCTATTTTTATAACAGGGTAGTTGTAGTGTAATGCATATAAGTTAAATGCAAATTAAAATACCCCCGTCCATCTGCGTTTCGCCCCATTAATTGTTTGTTTCTTTGTTTTTCCAAAAGATCATCTGGAGGAGCCGTGTCAAAGTTTCCCAGATTCCCGTGTTTTATCATAACCGTTTCCATAGGCAACAGATTTATTGAGTGTGTTTGCTTCCCGATTGCTGCAATCGGATTGGTTCTTTATCCCAGTGGGGCGGGTGAACGTCGTTTCTGATTGGTTCATATCATACGTCCATCAAATCATATCGGCTGGATTAAACTAATCGTGTTTTGCAAGGTCTATTAAGTTAAAGGTGTCACCGCAGATTTCTGCTGACAAACCTGCGTGACCTGTCAACATGTGTAATATGATTAGCCTAACACCTTTGTTTATCATTGCCAACGGGTTTTAAGAGAATTATTTAAACATGTAACAGCATTCAAATGAACCGGGGAGGGAACTGATCCTGCTTTGCTAGTAGATAGTTAAGAAGTTCCCGTGCATAACTATGACTTTTAGTACAGTGATATATATGTTATACACTACCGTTCAAAAGTTTGTAGTCAGTAAATTAAAAAATTAAATAATAATAATAACACTTTTATTTGGCAAGGAAGCAGAAGTGAAATATTTCTATTTCAAATAAATGCTGTTCTCTTAAACGCTAAATTCATCAGAGAATCCTAAAAAAATGCATCATGGGCTTTCTGCATCACTGTTTTCAGTATCGATACTAATAAGAACTGTTTGAGAAATGTTTCTTCAGTGCCAAATCAGCATATTAGAATGATTTCTGAAGGATCATGTGACACTGAAGACTGGAGTAATGGCTGCTGAAAATTCAGCTTTGCCATAACTTTAAATTTCTGCCATAATTTTAAAATATATTAAAATAAAATACTGTTATTTTCCATTCTAATAAAATTTCAAAATACTACTGTTTTTAGTCAAATAAATACATCTTAGGTGAGCACAAGATACTTATTTCAAAAACATTCGTTTTACCCCAAACTTTTGAGCAGTAGTGTCCCTTCAGACTAATGTAAAATACTAATGTCTTTTACATAAAAAAAAATAGACTAATGTCTATTTCTGTTCCTCCTCTCTCTCCATAGTTCCCCGAGGTCATCCCCCTGAATGTAGGAGGAACATATTTCACCACTCGGCTCTCCACCCTGCGACGTTATGAGGACACAATGCTGGCTGCCATGTTTAGTGGCCGCCACCACATTCCCAGGGATGCAGAGGGACGATATTTCATAGACCGAGACGGAGCATATTTTGGGTTAGTGTTTAGATTAATAAAATCTGATTATGGTCGGTGCCTAGTACCCAAAAATACAAAGCAAACATTTTGATTATCTGAATTCAGCCTTTATTGTTTCATCAGTGGATTACTTAAATAACTGCTTGATATGATGCTTATTAGAAATGCTTATATGTACTTCTCTGGCATTAGGGATATTCTGAATTTCTTGCGAGAGGGTGAGCTGCCTCAGAGGGACCGTGTTCGTGCGGTGCACAGGGAAGCTCAGTATTATGCTATTGGGCCTCTTTTGGAAAGCCTTGAAGACACGCAGCCACTCACCGGAGAGAAAGTGCGACAGGCTTTTCTTGATCTTTTGCCCTATTATAAAGGTAATGTAAAATCATAAATAAAAATAATAAAAAGGGGTTTTCCGTTGATTTAACAATTGTCCCCTTTTCTTCTAGAAAATTTTGAGCGCATCGTGGAGATTGCAAAACTTCGTGCCATGCAGCGGAAGGCTCGTTTTGCAAAATTGAAGATCTGTGTTTACAAGGAGGAGATGCCCATCACCCCTTATGAAAGACCACTGTTCAATTCGCTGCGATTTGAGCGCTCGGAGAGTGAGGCCAAGCTGTTTGAGCACCATTGTGATGTTGACGTGTCCTTCGGGCCCTGGGAGGCAGTGGCGGATGTTTATGACCTTCTTCACTGCATAGTAAGCGACCTGGCAGAGCGTGGCATCTCTGCTGACCAGCAATGCATCGGCGTGTGTGACAAACACCTCATTAACCACTACTACTGCAAAAGGCCAATCTATGAGTTTAAAATCACCTGGTGGTGAAGGTGAGGTGTTTTAGCTGATGTTTCTTTTGCCAAGAACTGAGATGTGCAAGTCTGAGCAAATGATGTTTGCTGCTGTCTACAGTTATATGAAACCAGCAGGATCATGGAGTCCTACTCGAAATGAGTGGAAATAATGACACGCTTTTGAAAAAGATGGCTATAATTGTGGCATTTGCTTTTTTGTTTCTTCATGAAACTGCGGTTTGCAACCCAAAATTTCTTTTATGGGCAGCTCTATTGATTCCTTAGTTTTTGTAAGTAATTGTTTAACTTAGTTAATTTAGAATAAACCTGGAATCATTTCATCCAGTTGTAGTTCTGAAGGGATTTTCTGGAATCGTCCTCAGAGGAAGTGAACTTATGTGAAACAGTGTTTCCTGTTCTAAATATGACATCTCTTAAGTATGTTTCCGTGTTAGATGTAATGATTGTATTAACAGTTTGATCGAAGAATCAGTCAACTGGACCCATATTCGGAAACTGAAAGTCTGTCATTGCTATTTCTTTAAAAAAAAAAAATTTTTTTTTTAAATTTCCATACAGTATTTTAAAATGACTTTACCCAATTTGTTTTACATGACATATATGTAGGACCCGATCCATGTCATGTTTCCAGTAATGAACACCATAGATCATGCAACCTCTGCAGATACTGACTTTAACCAGAATACAACTGTCTGTTATTTACAGCCACCCAAAGCTTCACATAAAGCCTTCTAAAATAATCATACATCACATAAAAGTATAAAAGTTTTGATTTATGTCAAAAAATAAACTGTTCTTAAAGGAGAGCCCAAAATAGTTTTTTTTTAGAATAAGTTTATGTACTAAAATAAATATGACCTGAATGTGAATTAAAAGGAGTATATTTAAAATTATACTAAAGACTGTTAGCCACCTTATTGCAGGTTAGATTGCCTATTTTGCTACTTTGACACTTTATGAAGTTATTTTCTGCTGCCAACAGCATTTGTCTATGCTTTTAATTGCCATAACCCTCAACAATTTTAGATGATTTAGCATTATTTGTTATTTTAGTCATCTGAAACCTCTGTCTCTCATTGGTTTGCTGTGAGAGCTGTGAAGGCCACGTGAAGTTGCACCAGCTCTCTGTGTTTTGGCAGCAGAATATCTAATACCAGTGAAAATGCACATGATAATCCTAACTGGGATTTAGTTTCAGTTTTGCCCAGTTTACGTTATGTTGCTCAAGTCTAAACTGATGCATATTTGTTCTGTTGTACATTTGTTGAATACTGTTGTTTGTATTGCATTATTGTACTGGCTCTTATTGTGCTGATAATAAACAATATATTTTGCAATTTATTAAAAGCAGATCCTTTTTTTTTTTTTTTTTTTACATTTAAACGTTTATAATAATGCTTCAATTATCATAGATCATGGATAACAAATGTATTTATTTATTTTTTATTATGCAATAGAAGAACAACAAATACAATTACAAAGACAAGTAAGAACAAAAGACAATAAGGGTTACAAACAATACTCCAAAGCATACTATGTTAGCTTATAAGATTTACACCATGAAAGAGTATTACGTGAGATCTATTAATAATTGAACGGATGTCTTTGTTTGACATGGCATTGAGAAGACTTTGGTCAACAAATAAATTAGTGTTATCAAAAAGAGGAGAGTGCAACGAACCTTTAGGGCCAGATTTGACTAAAGGTATAATACAAGAGGGAATTGCACCAAACACAATGGCATATTCTCTTGGGGGGACAGGAAAAGAAAATTCTTGCATAAAGATAACCCGAGATAACCCATCTGCCTTAGAAAGCAACACTCTACCCATTATTGACAGATCACGCTGTAACCAAGAATTTAATTTGCGTCGGATAGAGAGAATAACAGGTTCAAAATTAAGCTTTGATCTCTTTTTCTGATCTTTACATATAATTATACCTAGATATTTGACTTCAGATTTGACTGGGACGTCACAAATTTTAACATCAGTAGAATCTTTTATAGATAAAAGTTCACATTTATGGATATTAAGACATAAACCAGAAGCAGAGGAAAACAACTTAATTTTGTCTAAAGCTAAAGGAACTTGATCTTTATTTTTTAAGAAAAGAGTTGTGTCATCAGCCAGTTGGCTTAGTAATATTGATCGATTTGCCACAGAGATACCTTTCAAATTACTATTTTGAATGTGGATTGCTAAAAGTTGCATAGGAAGCAGAAAAAGATAAGGCGAGATAGGGCAGCCTTGACGAATGCCTCTCTCTATGTTAAACCTATGAGTAGTATCATGTTGTAATTTAATTGAAGCATTGGCATTATTATACAAAGTTTGAATTGCATTAATAAAATTAGGGCCAAAACCAAAAACACTCAAGGACTTAAGAATAAAAGGAAATTCAATGGACTCAAAAGCTTTATAAAAATAAAAAAAAAGCAGAAAACTGTCATCCAGGATAAAATCTGAGTAATCTAAAATATCAAGAACAAGTCTAATATTATTTGAAATAAGTCTGTCTGTCATAAAGCCCGATTGACATTCATCTATTATATCATCTAGGACACATTTAATCTTTTTAGCAAAAATCATGGCTAATATTTTGTAGTCATTATTCAGGAGACTTATAGGTCGCCAGTTTTCCAACTGAGAGTGGTCTTTTTTAGGTTTAGGGATCAAATTTATAACACCCTGAGTCTGGATAACAAATGTACAAAAGATGATGAATGCGCTGTATTTGTCATAGGGAGTGTTGACATTCCGAGATCAGCCCACCTATAGCCCCGCCCACACAACCCATACACCAGTCGCGAGGATATGATGTAATTGTGACTCTGGAGAAGAGACCGCCGACGAGGTATCTGTCGCCGTCCGGTTGATTAACATTGAATACTTAAACTTTCCGTTGTTTTTCAGTGTTTTTTATGAATTTTTATTCAGTATCGCTTTAGACTAGTAATACATATTTATCTTCTATCTTGCTGACAATGAGCTGTTGCGTTTGTTTTTAGCCACGTAAGTTAGCTGTTTTGCTAGCATGACGTGTCTGCCTGCGGCGGATTGAATGACATTCTGTTATTACCAGTCGATAATGTATTTTCTAGGTTACTTTTAAGCCCTCTATTAGTCAATTAATAAAATGTTTAAGCTACAACATACCGGCGTTGAACGATGTCAGTAACGTTATATGATGTAATACCTGGAGTTTAATTTCATGTCATCAGTGTTTGTGCTTTTAAACATTTATTTCATTGAAACGATAAAGACGCAAGATCAAACACGTTTGAACTACTCACTTTTTCATTTCGATGGAGATTTACTGCGTCATTGGTTGTTTAATAATTCGCAGTATAATTTAGACATCGTTTTTGTAAGGTTAGGTGAATTCAGGTTAATTGGGACATTTTTCCCAGACATCTCAATGGCATCAAGTGTCCCAATTGACCTGAATTCACCCTGTATAATTATTAAAACTATGCATTTGACTAGTTTACTTGCCCTTTAGCTCTGAAATATAAATCTAAGTATGAATATCTGATTTGGCATCTCTGGTATGTTCTGCAAGAGTTGTATGTCTTTGCAGAGCACATTATGTAGCCCACCTCCAGTTGTCTTGCTGCATGTACTGCAGACCGGATGTGCAAATTCAGATCACAATGACAAACATGTTTCTTTACCTAGACAAAGGGACACGATGAGTCAGCGCTCTGAGCGACGGGGGATCCATGTGGACCAATCAGAACTGCTGTGTAAGAAAGGCTGCGGTTACTATGGCAACGCTGCATGGCAGGGCCTATGCTCCAAGTGCTGGAGGGAGGAGTACCAGAGAGCTCGGCAGAGACAGATCCAGGAGGACTGGGCTCTGGCTGAGAAGTGAGTTGGACACGGTGGAATTAAACCCCAGTGGTTTAGTTTTGTTAGATCACGCATTAAGTATTAATTAAAAGAAACATTCAGCATCATCAAGACATTCATAAAGAAGAAATGATGTTCAGACAGATTGCTGTAATGATGTGCTTCCTGTCGCAGGCTGCAGCGAGAAGAGGAGGCAGCTTATGTCAGCAGTCACAGTTCCTCTCAGACCCAGCCTCCACAGTCCCACTCTCAGCAATCTCTCGCCACCTTCTCCAAGTTTGAGGAGAAGAAAACCAATGAGAAGACCCGTAAGGTCACCACTGTAAAGAAGTTCTTCAGCCCCTCCTCCCGCACTGCCCCTAAAAAAGGTACGAGGAATGTGGGATTGGAGCGATATAAGTGTGATACGTGTTTTTTTGCAGTAGGAGTTGGCTGATGTCCAGGACTGGGTGTGTTCTTATTCATCTGCCACCAACAAAATTATTATTAGTTGGACAAGTAAAAAACTGATTTAAAATACAGTGGAGCTTTACAGACTTTTGTCAGTGCTGTAGGTTTTCCTTGTGTCGCCACTTTTCTCGCAGAGCCCAAAATACAAAATCACACATTCTTTTGCTTCTGGATTCCTTTTGGAAATCATGCTTATTTTGTATGCAAATGATTGCCCTCATCATCATACAAAGTCCCAGTTTGATTTTACCTTGTCATTGGATGGCATCTCTCTGATAAAGCCTTAAATTGTCTGCATGCAACATCCAAACAGCAATTTGTAATTTATGATAGATTATTACTACTTTAATGGACCTGAATGTTGGCAATTAAAAGGCTTTGCCATTGAAACATTAAGTATAGACCGTTCAAAAGTTCATTGGGATCAGTAAGATTTTATGATTTTGAAATAAATCTCTTACGCTTACCATGGCTGAATTAATAAAGTAAAAAGTTTTCTATTTTAATATATTATAAAATGTAATTTATTCTTGTGATGCAAAGCTGAATTTTCAGCAGCATTACTCCAGTCTTCAGTGTCACATGATCCTTTAGAAATCATTCTAATATGCTGATTTGGTGCTCAAGAAACATTTCTTATTATTATCAATGTTGAAAACGGTTCATATTTTGTTTACATTTTTTTAGGATTCTGTGATGAATAGAAAGTTCAAATGAATAGCATTTATTTGAAATAGAAATCATTTTTAACATGACTTTACTGTCACCTTTGATTAATTTAATGCATTCTTGCTGCATTAAACTTTCTTTTTACTTTCTTTTTTTACTGAACCCAAACTTTTCAACGGTAGTGTAAGTCATCCTTGCTTGATTTAATAGTTATATATTCATTTGCTGTCACATGATTTTATAATTTGTCCATCATGTTCTTATTAGATGATTTTATTTGAACAAGAGATCCACCCTTCATCTCTCAGTTTGTTTCCTTCATCCCGTTGCTGTTCTGCCGTTCTGTCTGATCTCCGCCCCCACCTCTCCCACATTTTTCATCCATTTCACCCCCTTTCGCCCGTTTCCCTTGCCTACCCTGGGTGTTTTAGTCCCCCCCGAAAAAGAAAGCGAGAAACAAGAGAAAGAGGAGAAGTTGCAGGGCAGGAGGGAGAGCCATGGAGAAAACCTCCTGAGGGATCTGAAGGGCATTTTTACCCAACCCTGGGAGATGGCCTCCCCCACTGAAGGTAACAGACAGAGCCTGGAGGAAAATCTGGGGTTATGAAAAGGGAACGTGTTCATCTTTTCTGAGGTGGACCAGCATTCCTTGTGTGATTTGATGTTCTGTGTTGAAGAGCTAACTGTCTAAAAGTGTCTTTACTAAAAGTATTTCACAAAGTACAGCAACCATTTCATTTGATGTTCCCCTCAGCTGTTCTTTGTAACATACTGCCCTGATCCATACCGTAGTTTAGTGTGTATTTATTCTATGTTGGTTGTGTGTGCGTCAAAAGACATGATTGAATTCACCCTACCATTTTTTTTCACATTCACTGTCTCATTGTCATGCGTCCTCCTCTTTTTCTTGTCAATCTGGTGGCAGCTCTGGTATCGAGGCTGAGAGGTGGGTGTTAGTGCCACATCACTGTAGCCCTCCAGCACAAATCATAGAAAACAAACCAGTGCATCAGTGTTATATATATGATCTGCATGCATTCAGGCTGAAACCCTTCTAACGCTCCATTACTGTCAGTGGGGCGTTTAGAAAGACCGGTGCAACAGCATTTAGAACATCTGTTTGTGTAGTATTTAACCACAGCATGCTGGTACCAGAATTCTCTCTCAATTCATTCAGCTACTCTATTACTGTCTTTGACTCTGTTCTGATGTCAAAGGTGTTGGCATGGTAACAGATCAATATTTTAGTAGAATGGCCTACTTCTGAGAAGGTTTTCCTCAATGGGCTGCAAGTCAACTTATGAATATATGATATGTAACATTTTATGTTGTTTATTCAGTGGGTTTTTTCTTTATTCTGTGCAGAATGTCATGTGTAATTCAGCTGAATATTTCTACTGAAATAATTAGTTTTTTCTTGAATATTATTGGTTGAAATGACTTAATTTCACATGGCATTCTGTGATGAAAACTAACTTTTGAACTTCCATTTTCATCCGATCCAATTTAATATCCACTTTGTTCATAGACATTTGTTTGTAAACATTCTGTGTGCTTATTTGTGTTCCTCAGAGAGCCATGAGGGTAAAACGCCCAGTCCCTCAATTACCCGTCAGTCCAGCATCGAGACCGATCGCGTGTCACGAGACTTTGTGGAGTTCCTCAAGACCTTACAGAAGCTTGGCAGAGACATCCACAAGCAGAGCCGTGGTTTCATAGAGAGTATGGGAAATAAAAAGGTGAGAACCAGGGTCACGTGCCCACATCAAATTTGAATGTTAATCATTTAAGTAAACAAATTCTTTTGTATTTGTTCTTATTTGAAGGATCTCAGTGCTGAAGAACTGTCTGAGTGTGTGCAGGACTTCTATCAGGGCATGTCTGACCGACTCATGAATCATTTTAAAGGTAGAATTCATGCTTCGGAGAAACTTGGCAGCACTGAATTGGTCAAAAAGTCTTAAATGGTTTGAATCATTTTAATTAAATACTCACTGAATCCATTAGAGCGGATACTGAATCTGATTCATCTGCTGTCTGGTTGTTTTGTTGTTATAAAATGGAATTTTATAAAAAATTACCAAAAATGGTTGTGATTGTTTTGTATGTAGTTGGGCCTAATTATTAAGGGAGGCAGAATTGTTTGGGAGACGGGTATCTACAAAAATATTTTTCTTTAAATACGGTCAGGCTGGGACATTAAAATGAGGGAGTTTTTAGAGCAGAGAGATATCTAAACCAGTTGGCCCGTGTTGACCTTTGATAATGCAACATTTATTTTTGGTCCACAGCCCTCAATCAAATTAGATTTTTGGCCCTTCATATTAAAAAGTTTGGGCTCCTCTGTTTTAGAGCATGACAAATTTATAAATTGTCTCTGAATGTATGTTTAATTATTTTTTGTTTGTTTGAAAAATTGTAGCTTAACTTGTTAGACTGAACCTGAGGAAAGGTTGTTTTTTTTTAAAGGTTGTAAATGGCTCATATCAGTTTTGGTTTCATTTTAGTTTTAGTAATTTTATGGTTTTGTTTTTTATTTTAATTTTAACTTTTGTGTTTTATTTATTTATTTTAGTTTCATTTTTAATTTAATTTACTAATTACTTTAGTAATTTTAGTACTTCAGTGTGATTTTTTTTTTTCAAATCATATTTCTATGTGTGTTTGCGTGTCTATATATATATA
>NW_015670979.1:74222-91254 GCF_001515625.1 Sinocyclocheilus rhinocerous | reverse complement strand
ATGTGTGTGTGTGTGTCTATATATATATATATATATATATATATATATATATATATTCCCAATTTTTTTTTCAGCGTTTGATTGTTTTTTTTCATCTAATATTTATATTTTATTTTATTTAAGCTTGATGTCAGTTAACAAGAACAATTTCTAATAGTTTTAGTTAACAAAAACAACACTGGGGCAAATCCAGTACATCCAGCCACCATGTCTGCTAACCACCTAAGAAAACATTGTTGTTCCAGAATGGTGATGTGGGAGTGGGGTTATATAACAAACTGATTTCACTGATTTCATTCAAGACACAAGTATGTGAGGTATCTAAAAGATTTGTATCTGTCCTCTCAGCTGTCCTCTGTAGAATGCTGTGATCGGACCATTATGGTTATTTACATTTTTGTACATTTATACTTACCTTTTTATGGTTTACAATTGTTTTCCAGAAGCCAGATGAATTCTTTTTTTTCTTTTTTTTGGCAAATATAAACCTCAGTGGGTTCCTCTTTCCTCAGGCTCCTCTGAGAAAGTGGATAGAGTAATGGACCAAGTGGAAAAATACATCATGACTCGACTCTACAAGAGTGTCTTCTGTCCAGAGACCTCAGATGATGAGAAAAAAGACCTGGCCACCCAGCACAGGATTCGGTCAGCCAGTGTTTAGCATTGTTTATATGCTATTATAGTATTTATTAATATTTTTAATTAGGTTGTATTTTAATTTTTTTATATATATATTTCTTGTTAGCTTTAGTTTTATTTCAGTGTAAGTTTGAGTAATTTTCCTTCTTTAGCTTAAACTTATTTTGGCTATTTACCAAAATAGTATTTTTAATTTTCGTTTAAGTTTTACATTAAATATTGATATTTTAACAACACACTCCATATTATATTATATCAGTGTTAACTTAAAGTTTATACATGAAAAGTCCTCACGTAAGTATGATTCTTTTACGCCATTCACCTTTAAAATCTGCAGTCTTGTTTTATTTGTTAAATAATGGTTTTCCAGGGCCTTACACTGGGTAACCATTCAGATGTTGTGTGTTCCTGTGGACGAGGAGATCCCTGAGGTCTCTGATAGTGTAGTCAAAGCCATCACTGGTGAGTCTGCAAGGATGGTACTATTTTTTCTATAGGTTGCTACTTTCGGTTTTTCTTCCATCCAGATTCAAGATTTTTTTTCTTCTTATTTTGTCTCCCTCAGATATCATTGAGATGGACTCCAAGCGTGTGCCCAGGGATAAACTGGCCTTCATCACCAGTTGCAGCAAGCATATCTTTAGCGCCATCAGAATCACCAAGAATGAACCAGCTTCTGCAGATGACTTCCTACCCACCCTCATTTATATTGTGTTAAAGGCGAACCCGCCACGGCTGCAGTCCAACATCCAGTACATCACACGTTTCTGCAACCCTTCAAGACTCATGACGGGAGAGGACGGATACTACTTCACCAACCTAGTGGGTCCACACATAATTTAGAGTGACTCAAAAATAATTTATGTCCAAACAGACTAATTTTTGTGGAATAATTTGGTTCAAAAATGTATTTATTTTACTTTAAAATAAATGCCCTTGGTTTAATATTTTGTTATCTAATGCAATGACATTAATACCTTTTTAAAGGGATAGTCCACCCATGAAAATTCTGTCATTTTTTTATCTTCATGTTGTTCCAAACCTTTATGACTTACTTTCTTCTGTGGAGCACAAAAGAAGATATTTTGAAGAATGCTGGTAATTAAACAGTTTTGGTTCCCATTGGCTTCCATTGTATGGACAAAAAATACAATGGAAGCAAATAGGAACCGATTTGGTTATCAACATTGTTCAAATTTTTTTAGTGCTCCACAGAAGAAAGTAAGTCATACAGGTTTGCAACAACATGAGAATGAGTAAATGATGGCAAAATATAATTTTTTATGTGAACTGTCCATTTAAGTGTGGCAAAAGTTTCCAAATACTGTTTGAGGCTACTATAATTACTTCTGAGTCTGGTTAGCCATATGCCAACTGTGAATAAACATTACTGTTTAGTCTAATCGTTTCTTTGTTCGTTTTCATTCTATTTACTCAATTTTCATCTTTATCACGTGTTCCCTGCAGTGCTGTGCTGTTGCCTTCATAGAGAAGCTGGATGCCCAGTCGTTGAATCTCAGCCCTGAGGACTTTGAGCGCTACATGTCCGGTCAGGCTTCCCCTCGACGACAAGATGATCCTGCAGCCTGGCCCCAGAGTGGTTCCCGTGTCAACCCAGCACTTAGCCAGATCCATCATAACCTCAAGCTCCTATCCAACCTTGAGAAAAGACAGCAGCAGGTCACCGAGGGGGCGCAGAACCTGCAGACCGAACTGGCAGAATGGCAGGACAGCGTGACCCGTGAGGTGCAGGAAATCCTGGAGCGATACCCACTGGAGATCAAACCACGAGCATCTGCGATCGATGCGGAGAATGTGGAGAACGACAGGCTGCCACCACCCCTTCAGCCACAAGTGTTTGCGGGTTAGCATAGTGTAATGTCCTCTGGAGTGAATAAGCCAGCGACATGGTCGTACCAAGACGGGTAAAGCATTTTTAAATGCAGTGGCTGCTCTTGTTCAAGTTCTCCACTCCTTCCCTGTATTTAGGCTGTTACCATTCCATTTGTCTTTTAAATTTGCTTACAGTCCCCCGTCATATCTTTTCTGAAAACATATTCTTGTGTGACTACATTTGTGCAGCTGATTCATAACGGATGAGGCAGAGTTTGTCTAACTAAATAAGCTTTTCTAACCTGGCTTTAGAAGATCTGTCAGTAATTTGATCTACCTTAATATGAGTTGTTTTAAATTACTGAATCATATAGCTGCTAATACATCCTCTTAATGTGATTGCAGTTTTTATGTGATCATACACCACATATCAGCGTTTCTCTTGTAGATAAGTCATGTTCACTGTAGGGTGTTTCACTCCCATGCCTTAATGTGCATTTCTCCTGGATTAAGGTCTTTTTATGGATGTATAAAATGTTTTGCTGCTCATACTGTATACTTTGGAAGTTTAAAGTTGAACCCCATGCAGATTTTAGTTTTTAAAGGAACTTTGGCGTATTTTGGTACATTTCGTTATTAAATGCTTGGTCACGTAATTGATCGGATGTACTGTTGTGCAGACAATTCAGCAATAAACACTATTTACATAGGAATTTGTTTATTTACAAATGAAAATATAGGTATAATGCTGTGCATTTGATCTCACCTAAATGTATGCAATTATGTCATGGTGACCTGACTTAAAAATTAACGAGTCATTCTCCTCCCAAGTTCGGAATGACATTAATATGTTTTGCATTTGATGTTGTCAGCATTATTCAAACCCAATTTAAATGTGATCAAGTTTTCATTTGAATACTGCCCCAGCTGTAACTATTAACAGGTACTTCGCAAAACACTATATTCATGTGGAAAAAAATTGGTTTGATTCACAGTAATGATGATTTATGACTGTGTGTGATATTTTAACAGAACTGCTTTATTTATGATGTAAATATATGTTGAGGTATGTTATTTTGCTGTGTGTGAATCATTATCACTCTGTAGCACCAAAATAAATCAGCAAAGCACAATGCTGAGATCTGATGGTATAATATATATATATATATATATATAACCGTGTTTTAAACCCAGTGGTTGACAAAATCATGTGTTTTTATTTATTTTTTGTTTTGAAGCATACACTATAATGTGTATAAAGTAAAGGTCTAGTACGGTATAAGTGCTTGTTGAGTGGTAGGTGAGGATATGGTGTGCAGATGTCAGTCTGCTAACTCGAATATCTCTAAAATGAGTTGAATTGCATCTCATTGGGTATAGCCTGAATGTAACTGTTTAATTTGCACATGTTCATGTGGGACTTTGAAAATGGCCCATTTAATGAGCCATCAGATCCATAACAGATCTGCAGCCCCACCAAACCTGAGCTTCGTATGATGGTTCCTCTGTACTTGCAGGCCTCCAGAGGTTCTCAGTATAGAATGTAGGTCAGTGTCTCCGGAGAGTTAAGAGGCTCCACAAGTGATATGCTGAGATCTTGATTTAAGTACTCTACATTTGAAGTCATTACTCAGACAATATGTGACATAAATTTTGGTTTTGTTATTTTAGTCATTGATACAGCTTGTATTATATGATTTTGGATTAGTATCATTTGACAGAAACACATCACCTACCCTTCATTAGTTTGAACTACTTTTACTGTTACACTAGAAAACAAATACATCGTGTCAATTTGTCATAATATTCTAAAGTTTGGCATAAAATCTAAGAATTTAGTTACAAAAACGCTAAAACTGGTAAGAAGCACAGCTGAATAGCCATGAATTAAATTTTTGATGTTGGCGCTTTTAAGTAGGCGTGTCACAAAGCTAAGTGAGCCGCCCACTCGAAATGCGCATTCGTGATTGGTTAATGCTAATCCGATCAGCAACCAACAGTGAATACGATTGGTGGATACGGTTTCCCATGGTGACTGACACGATCTCCCGTGGTGACCGACATTGACATATAGGCTACATTCGCTGCTTGCTGCTGCTAGTCCGTAAACAAGCAGTCTGATGCTGCAAAACCTGCTTATAAAAAAAAGTAAATTAATAGTGTTTGATGTAGACAGTCGGAGTGACGGATTCGAGGGCACCATTGAAAGGTAAATGCATTTTGAGAGATACGAGGTTTTTCTGTATGGTGAACTGAGTTTTGAGACCCCCCCCCCCAGCTAACTTGCTAAATGCTAACCTGCGCTACATCACCTGCTAGTATATGTACTGTATATATGTAATAGTATCTTTTTATTTTATCAGTAACTTATATTAGTCGTTTCTTATTCTCTCTGTATTGGCATTGAGTTTTAAGCTCGCACGTTAAGATGTTGGATGGTTTCTTGTTGGATGTGCTCAAATATTGTCCCTGCAGACATATTTAATAGATGACAGCGTTTGTTATTGGTCTAACCGGTCGTTATATCGACCATTTGTGGGTTCTTTGGTTAAAGTCAACTGTCTGCGAAAGTTTACCTTTGATATCTTGTATTTGATACCGTTATGTGCTTTATAAAACCGTGAAGGCCTTAAACTGATGTTGACAGATGTATCCTGCAGCATTTTGGCAGTTCATTCAATATTGTGTGTTAATTTCATCATGTGTTTTGGCCATCTGCAGTCATCTAAGCTCATACAGATGAATGTCTTTTGTCACTTCAGCTCAGTGTTGCCAGACATATTTCTCGGTGTCTACAATCTGGAAAAATACTACAGACTGTGTGCCTGATACTGCTGTAGTTTTAATGAAATGTAATCATATAAATTGTCTCTGCTCTCTGTTTTTATTGCAGTGAAAGCACCAGGACTCTCCCGTCAGGTATATTTGACTGTCAGAACTGGCTGAGATGGATGAGCAGAGTGTTGAGGTATGTTTACAGTGTGCTGTGTGTGTGTGTATGTTTTATGCTAACAGGCATCAAGTTGCCTTCTGTTTATAGACAAAAAACTTGATGTGGAACATTACTTTTAACCTTTACCCAAACGGAAAAATCTGTCAATGTTAACTCACCTTCATGTCATTTAAATGTGAATAGCTTTCCTTCTTCCATGGAACACAAAAGGTGAATTTATAAATATCTTAATAGGAATATTCTAAATGTGCTTGTCATAATAATAAAAGAGATTCAGGACTCCCTAATAAAGGACTCCCTAAAATAAAGATCTTGAAAGTTGTTATGCATAAGATTTGTGTGCTATATTACAAGTTTGAAGCACACAAGAAAGTAAAGGGTGAGTAAATGAAAACAGAATTTTCATTTTTGGCTGAACTGTCTTTTTAAAGGAGTAGTTCACCCAAAAATAAAAAGTTGCTGAAAATTCACTCACCTTCAGGCTGTCTAAGATTTAGATGAATTTGTTTCTTCTTCAGAACAGATTTGGAGAAATTTAGAATTACATCACTTGCTCATCAATGGATCCTATGCAGTGAATGGGTGCCGTCAGAATGAGAGTCCGAACAGCTGATAAAAACATCACAATAATCCACAAGTAGTACATCAATTAATGTATTGTGAAGTGAAAAGCTGCATGTTTGAAATAAACAAATCCATCAAGATGTTTTTAACTTCAGACTGTTGCTTCCAGATAAAATACGAGTCCTTTATCCATAATATTGCTTTCTCCAGTGAAAGTCATTTAATCTGAATGAGGACTGAAATATGCACAGATCACTTGAGATTTATTTATTATTTTGGCCAGAAGTGATGGATTTAAGTTAAAAAGTCTTAATGTTTCTTACAAACATGCAGCTTTTCGCTTTACCAGATTATTAATTCGTTATTAATTCAAGATCATTCATTGAATTGTGTGGACTACTTGTGGATTATTGTGATGTTTTTATCAGATGTTTGGACTCATTCTGACATCACCCATTCACTGCAGAGGATCCTTTGATGAGCAAGCGATGTAATGCTAAATTTCTCCAAATCTGTTCCAGTGAAGAAATTTTCAGCAAATTTATATTTTTGGGTGAACTATTCCTTTAAGAACATAAACTGTTTGATTATATTATAGTAAATATTTTTAGTCTCAATGTTAAGTAATGTGTTCATGTATCAACTAATAAGCTCATTATATGTTGCTTAAAAGTTGACAGAATGCTTTCCTTCTCAAGTTTGTCTGAATTGCCTCTTCGCTTGCGTCCCTCTTCAGAGTATAGCGGAAGTCTTCCGCTGCTTCATTTGCATGGAAAAGCTGCGTGATGCCCGTCTCTGCCCTCACTGTTCCAAACTGTGCTGTTTCAGCTGCATACGGGTGAGCAAACACATGCATGCACACTCATTAACAACATTATGATCATACTACACACAGCCTAGAGGAGCTCACAATGTCTGTCTAATTAATCAACGCTCCCTCTGCTCGCTTTATTGTGTCAGCTTGACAGGACATGACTAAATTCATATGTACAGTGGGTATAGAAAAGAATCACCCCCCTTTAAAATAATCACATTTTGTTGCTTTGCAGCCTGAAATGAAGACAGACACAGTTTTTGTTTTATCCTGCTGTATTTACTGACACAAGGGGGTGATCCTTTTTCCAACTCAGTGATTCTGTGTTTTGTTTTGTTTTTCTGACATGTTAGTGCTATATTTTTCACTTGGATGTTATGAGTTGCACTGAGGAGACACAGCTGGATAAAACAAAAACTGTGTCCATCTTCATTTCAGGCTGCAGAGCAACAAAATGTGATTATTTTAAAGGGGGGTGATTCTTTTCTATACCTACTGTAGAGGTTTTGGTTTAATAAGATTTATAAAGAATTTTTAATATTATTATTATCATACACAAATATTATACATGTCACATTTCACTTCAGTTGTTTTTGCCAAAACACTTTAAGTAATGAGCAGTATAGATGTTTTTTAAATGCTTTCCAAGTGTGCCATGTTGGGAAGAATACTTCCCTAGAATACCTACTAATAAAACACTTAATGTATTTTAATAATTGACCTCTTACTGATTCGAAGGATAAGCCAAGACCGCATATATAAATTAGTAAATTTCGTTCTTCTGTTTTCTTCCTGGCAGCGATGGCTGACTGAACAGAGAGCTCAATGTCCCCACTGTCGGTAAGTTCTGAGGTTCAACTTCAAATTATGTTTTGAGCTTTGACAGTCTCTGCAGTAAATCTAGAGGATTAAGTATTGATTTTTCTATTGTTAGTGTTCACAGAATGAGATCATTTCGGGGAAGCACTGATTAGTTACATTAAGGAAACCGCATCCAAAAAACTTAAGACAACTAGACCAGAGCCACCTGATATTTGGCAACAGAGACACACACACATAATTGCCAAAGCAGTTTGAAGTGTGCTCAAACCAGAGCTTTATAATTAAAGCTCAAACACAAAGACTCCTTTATCTAGAGTGCTGGAACAGATTCATCCCTGATCCCTTACTCGCTTTTAGTTGATCTAAAAATATTCAAATGATATACAAACGTTACAGAAGTTTTATAGAATCAACTTTAATCCAGCTTGCAACAATACACATGCAGCTCTGCAACCTCACAAAACATGAGGAGAACGACAAAGACAAGTGAGCAATACACTTATTTACACTAAATATTAAATCATATTTATATCATGGCTTTTCATACTTTTGAAGATTGCAACAATGAAATCTATACATTAGAAAGCATTTTACTAGGAAAAATAGGCATGGTATAATGTTTTCATATAGAAAAAAAAATATACGCCATGGCTTATATTTGGTTTTCATGTTCTTGGATGAATAAGTGACCAATTAGTGTAGAGTTAATACTGACTGTCAATGATTCTCTCCTCACTCTGCCATTCTCTTACCCTAACAGGTGTGAGAACCATCATGAGAAGTTGAGTGTGTTCTGCTGGACTTGTAAGAAGTGCATCTGTCACCAGTGCGCTCTGTGGGGTGGCATGGTATGCAATTCTGAATTCAAAACATATTAGTCAGGCTGGTGGATTACATATACAGTGTCATTTCCTCCGATCCAATTGTGTTGTGATAAAACATGACTGGTCACACATCAGCGCAAATTATCAATGAATAATACTGTGCCTAATGTGAATGAATTTCAGTTTGTTTCAAACAGGAACTTGCTGATCTCCTTCTCCTCTCCACAGCATGGAGGTCATACGTTCAAACCCCTGGCCGAGATCTATGAGCAGCATGTGACAAAGGTGAATGAGGAGGTGGCCAAGCTGCGGCGCCGGCTAATGGAGCTGATTAGTCTGGTTCAAGAAGTGGTAAGCACCCTCTTTTCTCATTCACGCCCACACGGAGCCATTTAGATGTGTTCTGAGTTGACAGTTTGTGATGGATGCTAGTTTACCAGCCACAAATCCCTTTTAGATGGAACTGCTAATAACAAATCAAATGTTATCTAATTACATGTATTCTTGGTTTGATAAGTGCTTTTGAAGGCGTTTTACATAATGTAGAAAGCCAGGACTTCAAGAAACCCACACAAATCCATCAGCTACTGTTTATAGCTCACTTTTGAATCCTGTGTCAGGTGATTGTCCTATAGAGGGCGCCACAGCACAAAACAAATTTACATTACATGGACAAATACATCTAATGGAAAATCTTCCTAGATTAATGCGGATGGTTTTGACATTAAATGTTCAGCTAGTACAATATTGTTCAAAACTTTGGAGCCGGTAAGATTTTAATGTTTTTGAAAGATGTCTCTTATACTCACCTGGCTGTATTTGTTTGATCAAAAATACAGTAAAAAATAGTTCTATTTTAAAATATTACGATTTTAAAAATTGTATACACATACTTTTAGTCATATAATATACATTTTGGAAGTTTTAAGAGCTATAACTTTGCAGTTTATGTGTTTTTAGGAGAAGAATGTTGAGGCGGTGCGTGGGGCAAAGGATGAGAGGGTAAGGGAAATCCGGAATGCTGTGGAAATGATGATTGCTCGGCTTGATAATCAGCTCAAGAACAAACTCATCACACTTATGGGTACAAACATGCTTTTGTTCTGACAATTTTCATGTAATCTGATATTTGAGGTAATATTGGTCTAATGTAGAGTTGCTGCACCCACAGGACAGAAGACCTCTCTGACACAGGAGACAGAACTGCTGGAGTCTCTGCTGCAGGAAGTGGAACACCAGGTGTGTGGATCTGGTGTAGCAGTAAAATAAAGCAGACATGCAAGGGAGTTCTTGAGACTACACTGAAAATATGCTATTCAAATACTACAATTAAAACCTAAAAAACAAATATGCAGGATAATAATTTCAGATGTTTGTAGCATTTTTGATTTGTGACAAGTGTGTTTTCACCCCACAGCTGCGTTCGTGCAGTAAGAGCGAGCTGATCTCTAAGAGTCCAGAGATCCTGCTCATGTTCCAGCAGGTTCACAGGAAACCAATGCAGTCTTTTGTCACCACTCCTGTCCCACCCGACTTCACCAGGTACACAAACTTAGACACTGTACCTGTTATATTGCTGCTTCACACAGAGACGAGATCTCCGTAAGCTTGAACTTTGGTGCTCTCTGTGGCAGTCTGTGAATTATGAATAAACATGCACACCTGTAAAATCAACTCTAGGCTTATAAAGCCATGCAATCATGATGTCAATTTGTAGGCCAATATGGTATGCTACTTCTCCAGTGAAATTTTAGACTAGCACTTCTTTATTTATGAGTGAAATGAAGTTTGCAGTGAACTTTTCTTTTAGAGACTTGTCTATTTCGATACGCAAGATAAATTGCACACAGTCATATCTCATTTGTTCTCAGTGAGCTGGTCCCTGCCTATGACTCGAGCACTTTTGTTTTGGCAAACTTCAGGTAATGACACGCCCTTTGTCTTTCTTATTAATTTATATCTTAAATGGTGCATTAGTTTTCTTGCGTGACTTGAATTGGTGTTGTCACATTGCCTTAAGTACTCTGCGGCAGAGAGCCGACCCCGTCTACAGCCCCCCGCTCCAGATATCAGGCCTGTGTTGGAGGTTGAAGGTTTATCCTGTAAGTTTGTCACCTGTAACATAGTGGCAAATTGAAATTCACAAACTCTTCATATTCGCAAACAGAGGTTGTTGTTGCGTTTTAGGATGGCAATGGTGTCGTTCGAGGAAACTATCTCTCCGTTTTTCTGGAATTGTCGGCAGGGCTCCCAGAGACGTCCAAGTAGGCTGCACTCGCTGCTCTTGTCCTGTCATCCTGCTGTGCTGTGTCACAAATAATGTTTTTTGATGGCAAACTGGTTGCATATCTTCCAGGTATGAATACAGGGTGGAGATGGTCCATCAGGCCTCCAGTGACCCCACCAAAAACATAATTCGAGAGTTTGCATCGGACTTTGAGGTGGGCGAGTGCTGGGGGTATAACAGGTTCTTCAGGTTGGACCTTCTCGCCAGTGAGGGCTACTTGAATATGCAGACTGACAATCTTGTGCTCAGGTGTGACATTGCAGCTTTATTTTAGACTATTTTATATCTCAAATAGCACCTTATTACAGCACAGTTATTACAGCCTGTTGACACAGGAAGCGTACTTGTGTTAAAAAAAAACACCTTAGATGGAGTGAAGTAGAATTGAACATTGATGTCTCAAGATGTATGTTTTAAAAGTTTAACTTGTAATTAAACGATGTGTAGTAAATGCTGCATTTATGCCCCAAAAAATAATGTAAAAAATGGTGAGAAATGCATCATATACTATCCAGGGATATATCCAGTATAGGCTGTCTTGTTCATTTCTCATGCTCTGCTTTTTCTATTAATCTCGCAGGTATCAAGTGCGATCACCAACGTTTTTTCAGAAGTGTAGAGATCAATATTGGTATATAACTCAGCTGGAGTCAGCCCAGTCCAGCTACATTCAACAGATCAACAACCTAAAAGAGGTTAGTGTTAAAGATGCTGCTATGTGTTTTTTTTATGTCACCCTCAATACATCCTCATTAGGATCTGGTTAGAAAAAACTGTTTGTTTTAAACTTTAACATAATTTTTAATGTCTACTTCCTTCTATATGGACTGAAGCGTGTGTATTTATGAAAGCTTTTGCTATTCATGTGATAGTCATTCTGTAACATGTAATGCCTGTTGATGTTTTCAAACTTAAAGGCAGAGTAAGTGATTTTTCAAAACCACTTTATAAAACTGATTCGGGCCGAATCGCAAAACAAACTTGTAGCCAATCAGCAATAAGGGGCGTGTCTACTCGTGATGTGGAGGAGAGCGCGTTCAGTGCATGGGACGGACATTAGCCGAGCCGAGCGACAGAGAGATAGAGATGGCGGATAAAAAACAAAAGAGGAAAACGTCTGCGGAACGATAAGGCAAGAAGTAGGACACGTGTAAATATCGGATCAGCTTTCCAGCGCTGGAGAGAACTCAAGGAGCGGAGGCCTGCGATCGGACGCCGAGGTTGCTTTGTTTCTTCTCAATAGGTGAGTAACACCGTGTCTACAACAGCTAAAGTCTGCCTACACTAGACGCGATCAAACGATCGTTGAAAACCATTTGAAATTTGTGTCAGCACATCATAAATAGAACCCGGCAGCAGTTTTCTGTAGGGGATTTGTTGCGCCGCGCCGCTCACGTCCGTAGACACGGTGTAACATTGGTTTTGCTTTGTTTCACAGAACTAATCGTTGCCTGGCTTGCGTACGTATGTGTGGGGCGGAGCTATCAAAATAGGGGCAAGACCCTTTTGGGGTAGGGGCGTGTTTGTTTTGGTGATTTCAAATATCAACATTGGCTACCAGAAATCACTCACTCTGCCTTTAATTAAGAAACACTTTTTCCAAAGTGTATTATGTGTTCTATGCTTTTTATATTTTGTCGGATTTCTGTTCAGAGGTTAGCCATAGAACTGTTCCGGCGGCAGAAGTCGAGGAGTTCCTCTCCACCTGATCGGCGTCTCTGCCCCACGACTTCCTCTGGGAGAGACTCCCGTCAGGGAAAGAGCTCCGTACTGGAGGAAAGGAGTCAGGCAGCCTCAGCGGAGACGAAGGAAGATGAGGATGAAGAGAAGACCCAGCATGATGACTCTAATGTAAGACCTGCGAGAGCAGCATAGTGACATTCATAGCTATTTTGTCTTATTGCAATAAAATCTTCAGCTTTTTCTTGTTCCCTTTGAGAACAAGAAAAGTTCAGTTTTTTTTACACCCCTAAGATATTATCCATCATTTCATCAGCCACATCTTGAACATCTTTTACATCATCATCTGCTTTTAGGCATATGACATTCAAATCAGATTACGCTCATTGTGATCTCTAAAGTAAACAAGCCTACATGTAAAGTAGTCAACCTGAAGCCCTGACAGCCACATTACTTGAATCATTTTCATGCTTGAAGCTATTTTATGTTATATTACGCACATTAGGATCAGTTTGATGATAATGTGTTGATGCGCTGTTAGGAGTTGTCTGACGGGGATCTGGAGGTGGACTGTCTAATTGGAGATGAAGATGTCAATCCTCTGGACGGTAGTAGCACTTCTGGGAGCTCCACAGCCACCAGTAACACAGAGGAGAATGACATTGACGAAGAGACCATGTACGTACAAGATTTAAAAAACAGCTTATGTCACCATTTTCTTACTGTTATGACGTTTCAAAATATTTCAGTCTTTAATGCACACAAAGTTATTGTATTGTTTTAGAAGGCCAGTGATAGTTGTTAAAAATCATATGGACCAATCATTTGCTTTTTCCATTTCTTTTTGAAATGATAGTCTTGATAGACTCTGTTAAGTTTCTTTCCTTATATGAAAAAATGCAGCTTGGAGATTTTTATTTGAAAGAAAGAAGCTGAAACGAATTTATAACAACATGAGGGTGAATAAATAATGACAGGATTTTTTTCAGCTAAACTATTTATTTTAACCCAGGCAAAATCACTGCAATGATTAACAGTTGTGATGCAAACCTATCTGAATGAGCCAAGCCATTAATAATAATTGTGGTATTATTTTACCATACTTGTTGGAAGACAGCATATGATGAAGGTCACAAGCTTCATTGTGGTATATAGATAATGTAGATCTTTTGAAAGTGTTTCTGGCAAAATCGTGATCAGCTCTAATAGTGTTTTTCTTATTTCTTTTTTTTGGTAAGGGGCAGTACTCATCATTTGCTAGGTCACATCCTCATGGTGTGGTAAATACTAGTGTACTAAGATTATTGCATAAGAGGTGGTGCTTTGTGTGCCATAGGGTAACAGCTGTATCCTCCCCCTGGCTGGAAAACACAGTTTAATTAGGGCTGCTACCACATTTGTGACAGGCTTTCCCCTCGTACTCCGTGTTTAACCAGAGAAGAGCTGTTCTTTCTGTCCTATTCTATCACGATCTGAGAGAATGAGCACTATTGGCAGGTTTGACTTGTGTAGGCTCTGTGAGAGCACTCGTGTTTCTGTAGTGAGGTGTTGGAGTCAGAACCTCACATGTTTCTGCTCATGCTGCCGGCTACCGTCCGCTCACACAGCTCTCAAACACACACACTGCTCCCAACCAGATGAGACGAATGAGTCATCAGAGCCTCTGCCTCCTGCTTACAAATGCTTGTTCTCACAGTCTCTGTCTTTTCCAATGTGCACACACACAAACACACACACACGTGCACACTTGTTCTCAGGCCCACGCACATTCTCTCACACCTTTGACTCTATTTGCTGGAGTGCTTTGTGTGAGCTCCTCGTGTTGGCTTTGTAAAGGTGCCTATGCAATTACCGTTACCCAGATGTCAGAAGTGCCGCTTAATCAGGATAAAGTAAGGGAAAGAGGGAATTATGTGGCGTTAGGTTCTGTTTACGACTGGTATTATCATCTCAAATGGGTTTCTTGAGATTGGGTATGGATTTGACTGTGAGTTTGAACTTTTATTAAGAACAAAGGAAGTCGACATTGATTGTGTTACAGAGACATGGGCACATGGAAATATCCCAGATGAAATCCTGGATATTGAAGGCTATGAACTCATGTGGAGATCATGTGGTAGAGGTCTTAAACAGTTTTTTTTTTTTCTTTGCTGAGGCTTGGACTAGGAACCAACAAAAACGCATGAACCGTGTAGTACAGGACAGATAAAACAAGCCCTACTAAGATTAGACACACAGGAAGCAAGTGGCCCCGATGATATACCTCCTTGGTTTCTTATTTCCAATCTTTTTTATGGTCGGGACAGTATGAATATCACTTACATCAAACTGATCAGAAAACCACAAAATGTCCTTACCATGTTAAGCCCCAAACATTAACCAACCCTACATAGGAAAAACAACAACAACAACACACGGATGTATAATATTCTCTCATAATTAGCATTCAGTGATGTTCTAAAAGAGACATTTCTTAAGTATGATCGGAGTCTGTCTAGACTCTAGAGTATGCAAATATGCTGTTAGTAGGTTGCACAAAAAAGCAAGCAGCTTTACCGGAAAGCATGCAGAAGAGAGCACAACGAATTATTGAGAGATTTACATCAATACATCTACCTGATTTACAAGGTCGGAGAGAGCAAGCCACCATTAAATTAATGCAAGAGATGGCTCAGAATGATCATCCACTTCATGATCTTTTTCCACCAACCAGCGGTGAAAAAACTGCTCGGCTTCTTAGGAAGCAAAATAATTTGACATTATTCAAAGCAAGGAAAAAATCATTTAATTATGAATAAATTATTATAATATAATTATAATAATATAATTTGGATGTTTAGGGTCCTTTTTGCAATTGCACTTTTGTTTCCTATTTTTATTGTATGTGTATGGATGGATGGATGCATATGTATAAGTGTGCATATGTTTAATTTAATTATTATTTGGTGTAGTATTATTTGTTTTGAATGATCTGTTTTTATATTTCTTGAGAATTTTGTATTTGTTTTTTCTTGGAATTGTATCTTTTGATGTACTTTCTGCAATAATTCAATCTTAGTATTGCTAAGCAGAAAACTAAATAAATGTCAAACTTCAAAATAAAAAAAACTTATATTATTATTATTTTTTTTTTATTTTTTATTTTTTCAATCTAAAGAAAACCCTTTTTTGTGTATATTGAGGGGGAATAATAATAATAATTATTAATATTACTTGATTTATTTTTTATCATTATGTTTTAATATAAACTTAATCCTTTTTTAATAAAAAGAAAACCTAGTTTTTATGTATGTTGAGGGAATTATGTATTTATTTATTTTAATACTTTTTTTTTTTATTTGTTATATAAATCTTTAATATTACTTGATTTATTTTTTATCATTATGTTTTAATATAAACTTAATCCTTTTTTAATAAAAAGAAAACCTAGTTTTTATGTATGTTGAGGGAATTATGTATTTATTTTAATACTTTTTTTTTTTTATTTGTTATATAAATCCTTTTGCAGTAGATAAAGAAAATAAGTAATTTTTATGGTGGGGCCAGTATAAATACTAGCAGGGTAAGCAAACATTTGTTCTATGTATCCGTGTGGAGTCAAAGCTCTCAGCTTCTATAAATACTGTAGTGGATCAGCACAGAGAACCACTGGAGAGGACGGAGTCATCACACAGTTGAGCCTGAGACAATGGTGCATGTGTTACCCTTACACACACACACTCACATATACATACATAATCAGCAGGATGCTTGGAGAAGAATGCTATCAACACCCCCTGTGGAGCAGCTTATTTCAGACTATACCACTTCTCACTATTAACGGGGGAGTCACGCAAATGATTCCTGGTCTATTTGAAGCATGTGGCGATACAAAAGGGACATAAGGCCCGGCCACACCTCATTTAGTTCCACTGGGATCCAATTAATCAATCAGAACCTTTCCACACTTAAACCAAAATTTTAGAGCTGATCTGGTTATGCATTGTAGATATGTTTACTTGCTGCTGACACTCTAGTACTAGTTTCTTTAGTACTAGAGAAATCATACAAGTGTGAATTGTTTTCATCTGTTACAGGTCTGGTGAGAATGATGTGGAGTACAGTGGGAATCTAGACCTGGAGGAAGGTGAATTACCCGATGATGTTGCCGGGGCAACAGGTGAACCAGAGTTTCTCCGTCCAAGCTGCCTCATTGATACAAATAATGCTGTTTCTCTAATGAAAAGCAAGTGCATATGGCAATCTGGTGTGTTGAAACACTTGGCTTTGAAGTGTCATCGACTGCGACACCCTGTTAATCAGTTGTAGTGATGTAATTGAGCCAAATTACCATATCAGCCTTTTTGAAGATTTACTGCAGAATCTGCAGTTTAAAACACTGTTGCATCTTCTGCTGTAAGACATTTAGTGCTCACTAAATTGAAAAGACATTAAAGGGGTCATATGATGCGATTTCTATTTTTCCTTTCTCTTTGGAGTATTACAAGCTCTTGGTGCATAAAGAAGATCTGTAAAGTTGCAAAGACTAAAGTCTCAAATTCAAAGAGATATTCTTTATAAAAGTTAAGAGTCAACCACGCCTACCTAAAACGGCTCGTTCGAACACGCCCCCACAT
>NW_015670979.1:62818-74045 GCF_001515625.1 Sinocyclocheilus rhinocerous | reverse complement strand
CATCATCACAGTATGGTAGGGGCGTAACATTTCCGTCACACGCTTGAGGTATTCGGCCAATCATAACGCACTGGATAGCTGGCCAATCAGAGCACACCTCGTTTTTCAGACCGATGAGTTTTGTAAAAATCGACGCGTTTCAGAAAGGCGGGACATAGAGGAGAAACAATAATGTACATTATGTGGAAAATAATGTTTTTTGAACCTTAAACCGCATAAACACATTTCATTACACCAAATACACAAAATAATGTTCTTTTTAGCAACATCATATGACCCCTTTAACAATTCTCACAAAAAAAAAACCTAGGACTATAATGTTTTTAGAGTTGAAACACCCGAGCAGTGTTGTTATTGTTAAAGTCAGTATGAAATGGAACTTGTGATCATCTTTTCTATTGTAATGTATAATGGAGTAAAACAGCAAGCAAAATTGTAGATTGTAAATTGTAGATTGTAGGCAAGCAAACTTGATTTTGTCCATCAGGAATTGATTGGCTCTTTGGGTTGTTGGATCATTTTTGTTTGCTAATTGCTGTGACAGGTTGCTAGGGCAGAGGGAAAGTTATTTTGATTAAAGGACACATACATTTAAAAAAAATTATGTGCACGGATCAATAATCAATAATAAACAATTCAATTTTCCATACAAAAATAACTCCATTTAGATTTTCAGTGGTGACTTTAACTATAACTAAAACTATTAAAGTTTTTTTTTTTTTTTTTTTTAATAATTGAAATAAAGCTAAAAATGCAATAAAATATAAATATTAGATGAATAACTTAAACTTAAAACTTATTTCAGATTATTATTTCAGCCAGGGCAACTTTTCAAATTTTCATTTAAGCTGATGTAGTAAAATTAATAAAGCTAAATCTGAATTAAAAATAAATGAAAGCTAAATAAAAGTATTATTTAAAAAAAATACCTAATAAAAATGACAAAAGCAATTACTAAAACTTAATTTAAATTAAAATAAAAAGTTAATTCAAAATATTAATAAATGCTATAACAGTGTTAATAATAATACACGAAGTTTATACAATAATTTACATGAACAGATCACAATATTTTTAAAAAAATTTAATAGTCCATATGCTGCAAAGCAAATTGTGATATAATCTACTGTACCCTCACGCAATTGTGATAGATTTTCTGCCTGTACTTTTCATATCTCTACTGGCTACCAGTTCTACATGCTTACCTGTTGACTATAGCTGCATAATGCTAACCTCACACAGTCAAAGTCTTCCCTGTACTAACTGTCTCCCATTGCTGGTCAGGAGGTTCTGGTGCAGGTGCTCGGGGTTCAAAGCGTGGGGCCGGTGCAAGCTCAGCCAGCCTCCTGGAGATCGACCCGGTCATCCTAATCCAACTACTGGACCTGAAAGACCGCAGCCATGTGGAGTCACTGTGGGGGATACAGCCCCGTCCCCCTACCTCTCTCCTCCAGAGCCAAGGTGTCACTGATGTGATCAAATTGAAGATTGAAATTATGAACATGAACTCAATAGCACTCTGAAGAGACTATAAAGTTGACATTATTCATGACTCATTAATCGTTTTTGATTGACAGCTGCTGCAGTGCCCTCTCGTAAAGAGCGTGAGCGTCGGCCTCAGGCGGTGCGTCGGTCAACCCCGGACTCGGGGGTCCTGATCAGACTGAAGGCTCAGATGGCAGAAGTGCGCAGTAAGATGTCAGACGTGAAAGGGCAGCTGGAAGCCCGCAGTGGAGCCGGTCGGGTCTCCTCTCTGGGAGCCTCAAACCACGATCAGGGCCCCTCCATGGATTCAGAGATGGGGCCCAGTCGCAAACCCAGCGAACTGCTCTTCAAAGCACCCGTCTCATCACGACACTCTTGGAGTGGTATGGCACTGAGCTAGTTTACATCATATGACACATAAAACAACCCGTTTTTAGTAAGGCTGTGAAAAGTTACGGTAAATATAATGTTACAAAAGATTTCTATTTCAAAGTTCTTTCTGTTATTCTAAAAAAAATTTAAAACATGATCAAATTTTCCATAAAAAATATATAGCAGCGCAACTGTTTTCAACATTGAAAACACTGAAGACTGGAATAATGGCTGGTGAAAATTCAGCTTTTCTATCACATATATTAACATATATTTAATTAGAAAACTTTTTTTTTAGTTGTTATAATATTTTACAATATTACTGTTTTTTCTGTATTTATAATCAAATCAAATGCAGCCTTGGTGAGCATAGACTTTCAAGAAACATTAAAGAATTGTAACGACCCCAAATGTTTGAATGGTAGGGTGTATTGTTCTAGATTCAGCGTGACTTTGTTTTGATTGTTGTTTCAGGAGTGAAGAAGGCTGGTTCTCCTAAGCAGGAAAGCGTGGGAGCTCTGGGTGGACTTTCCCTGCGCAGGGCTCTAGATGCCGGGGAGAAAGAGCTGAGAGGAGCTGGACGAGAGTCCCCTACTGAACCTGCTCCTTGTCTCAGAGAGGGATCCTCCTCTTTGGATGGTCCGTACACTACACTAGACGTCAGTCAACATGCTTGACTAGTTGTCCTCCAACCCACTAGTTTATCTAGTCTCATCTCATGCTGTTTTTCAGCATCTTGCACCATAAGCATTGCATTTTTAAGATGCCTTAAGTTAACCTAACCAGCCTAATTTGATCATAACACTCAAGATAGTGAATTATGAAAATATGTAGTTTTGCCCATCCCTAGAAGGAACAATAGCTTTGAAACCCTTTCAATTATGCTAGGAATAATTAAAAAATTCATTTTGGGGAAAAGCAAAGAGACTTCTGTGAAACTCAACTCTGATATTATAGGGTGTATTCAAATCATTTAGAAATGACGCAATCTGTGTTTTGCAGGCTCACTGAAAGCACGCAGTGTGCAGAGTTCTCCTCCCTCGCTGGGAAGCAGTTCCTCTTCCTCTGATAAGCCCTCTGGCTCCAAACATGAGGAACTTCTGTATGGAGCTTCAGCTTCAGAACTGTTCAGCGTCACAGCTCTCAATGGAGCAGCCGCTCCCGCCACCAAACAGCGCAGGACTCCAGCCGCCGGGTAATGTACAGAAACAAGCCATCAGTAGTACAGCGTATTGTGTGTGTGTGTTTCCATTCATGAACAAATGCAGTAATTGAGCTTGAATGAAGGTTGCCGTTTTAAGACCTAGAATAGACATTAAAATGCTCAGCTCCTTAGTAATGATGCACTGGTTTTAATTTGTCAGTACATTCATTATTATTTTTGGAATCTCTTGAGTTTTTTTTCTGACATTGTGTGTGTGTGTGATTTTTTATTTTTTGTCACATACAATGACGTGATACACAGTGGCTTTTTTAATAAGATTGTATCCTTCAGGTCTGGCCTGCTGATGGACAGCTCTCTTAACTGTGACCAAGAGAGTGCCGGAGAAATCCATCCGTCACTGCTGTCACTGGCTGAGCCGTCATCCTCTTCCTCCTCACGCCCTGATGAAGGTGAGACATGAAGATCTGTTCTGGAAAAATCAAAAACGGAAAAAACAGGGGGTATGTGTAATTACACTGCAGCACATTACACTTGTGTTGCATCGATGAGTCACTGCACACACCGCGAACGAACGTCGCTGTCATCAAATTAGAGGAGTTCTCAGTACTGATATCTGTCAGTTCATATAAACGTACGATCGTCTGTTCATAGGTCTCCTCGGCCAGAAGCAGCCCCACCATGTGCTGCCGGGCATGAGCAGTGACAGTGAGCTGGACTGTGACACGGAGAACGAGAATGAGGATGAAGTGGTGGCTCTGGAGGCTGGAGACTGTGCGTTTGACACCAGAACTCTACCCTGCCCAGGTTCATATCTCACACTTAAACCACTGCTACCAGCCTAAAGCTTGGCCGTGTTTTACTGAACTTTGTCCTTCATGGTCTTTAAGCTTTTTGATCTAAACGCTTATACTTAAATGACAAATCTCAGTCCAGAACCAATTGAAAATGTAACTTAATTTTTTTACATATGTAAATTTGGATAATTCTTACTGAAAATTAGTCAAAAAGTTACTAAGTATAACAAAAGTGTGGAAGGCCATTTCCACCACATAATAAAAAAAAAAAGGTAATTGCAACAATTTATCTCACAATTTGGACTTTGTTTCTCACAATTCTGAGAATTGCAAGATATAAACTTAGAATTCAGATTTTTTTCCCCTGCAATTCTCATAATTCTGAGTTTATATCTCGCAATTCAGTTTTTTTTTCCGCCATGGAAAAAAAAAAAGAAGGTAATTGCAACTTTTTAATCACACAATTCTGAATTGTCGTATGTTAACTGAGAAAAATTTCAGAAGTGTGAAATAAAATTCACAATTATCTATCTTTCTTTTTAAATCCTGTAGTGGAAATGGGCTTCCATACAAAATTGATTCAGACTCTCAAAAGTGTCTATTTAACATTTCTTTTTTACTTCAAAAAAACGTAATTATGAATGTCATGTTTATTATTTTTGAGGTGTTATTTGATGTTTTCTAAAAATTTTGTTTGGTTGAATATGCAAATTATTGCAGAAAGTCAAAATTGTTAAATCAAAGTAAAATCATAATTTAGCCTTTAGTACTTCCCTTTTAATACAGTGTTGTTTTATATTAGGCAAACACCCAATCATACAGCCTATATGACGGATAAATGTAAGTGCTTTGTTAAAGTTAAAAATAGAGTTGTGCACAGGTCAGCCACCTGCTTAGTCTGTCATTATCTCCGTGTGTGGGCCGCGGGCACCGGCCTATTACAATATTACAGTATATAATATCACAGTACAGACTTGTGTTCCAGCGGTCTGTGTGTGGTCTGATGAAGAAGCGTCTGTGTCTCGTTCTCAGGCGAGCAGCTGATCCCTGATGATCTGAGCTTTGTGACTGGAGAGACCACAGAGAGATGATCCGCCACAGTGGTACAAAAATGTCTGCTAGTCACATGAACCTTCCTGTGTCAACAGGCACATAATGTGCTCTTTACATTATGTCTGTGCACTTACTTTATATTCAGATGTTCAGAACAGGATTATATGTTTCTCTGTGCTACTGTATGTGTTATTTCAGAGAAACTACTTTTGGGATCGTTTTTTTTTTTTTTGCGTTGTGAAATGCGTAACATTCCATTATAAAGCTAGGTGTATACATTTTGTGTATGTGCATAACTAGGTAATAATATTACAGTTATATGCATATTCTTTACGTTTGCAATGCTGCTTATTGTCATAAATTCATAGGGAGTTGCCAAACACCTCTTAGATTTTTGAGTCAATAACTTGAGTTTTCAAGTGTTTTGGCACATTGAGTCAAAGAATGTAAATACAGGTGCTGCTCTGCTACTTTTTATGTGGCATATTCTTAGTGCAGGATATACGTAGATGTTAGTGAGGGTTTTTGTTGTTGTTTGTTTTTGTTTTAATTTTATGTAGCTTGTCTGTGAAAATATTAAGCTGTCTAGAACACAATTCATAGATTCCTATACCTAAAAAGTTTACATTTGACTAAATGTCTGCAAAAAGGGAACATAAAGCCAATACAAGTTCAAACAATTTTCTGACTTTCACAGTGATTGTTTTTATATATTTCAAATAAGAAGTTATTTAACATTGCACAGCTTATGAACAAGCACTTATGAACTTATTAATGCTACATTCCCGTTTTTGCTTGTTTTTTGTTGTTGTTTGTTTTGTTTAGTTATTTTTTAACACGTTAACTCTTATAAGATGTCCAAATAAAAGGCAGTTACGTACTTAAACCAAAGTCTCAGGTGGGCCCAAGTCTGTGTTTTTAGTCCCAGGCTCGTGTGTGTTTGTGTGGTTTGGTTTGAGCTCAGACAGGAAGCATTGATGATGTGGTCTGTCATGGCATCAGCAGCAGCTGGGGAGTGATGAACTTCTGTTCGTTTGAGGTCACGGTCTTGCTCTTTGCATGCACAGCTTTCGCTCAGTACAGTCTGTTGAACGTGAATGTTTTGTGGAAAATTGTACAGCCAGTAATGCATTGCTTTTGCTGTTTAATCATTGGCTTAAGAAGTGCTTTATGCAAATACTTAAAAAAAAAATTTTTTTTTGCTTCCCCTCCAGTATGTACTGCAAAGTATAAAACAATGATAACAGTGTTCCTGTGACTATTCAATGTAAATCTAATTCTGTTTTTTGTGCTGTAATAATGTTCCTATTTTGATGTTTTGTTTCATGTGAGGAGCAAGAGGGCAGTCTGTTCTCTGTGCACATTTCTAGTTTACTGGTTTCTTTCTCTAGCATGTTTTTAAAGACTTTTTGGGGGCCCAAAACAAACTGGAGTATATGCACAGTATGTACTGTAAATATCTAAATTAAAACCTGAACAAATAAATTACGTGATACAACAACTACTACTACTACTATTATTAGTAGTAGTATTAGTATTATCCAATTTCACCTCCAAATAAGAAATATATAATAAATTGATTAATAAAATGTTTGTATTATTTTTATGACAGCATTTTCTTTGTTGTTTATTTTTTTTAGGTGTTTTTTTTTTTACTTTTTATTTTATTTATTTTATTATTATTTATATACACTTAATAATAATAAACACTTTTTCTTCACATCCGCTGACTGTGGTTCGCGGAAGACGTCCAGGCGGATGACGTAAGACGTCGGCGTTGCGTGATTAGTGACGAACGCGGAGAGAGGAACGCTGGTCACGAATTAGAAGCACAAAACGAGGATTTGTAAAGAAAAATGTCGGAGGATTTCTATAATCAAAAGGAGTCAAAAGGAGACTGGAAACTTTGTTTCCTTTGCTCCTGCATTTCTCAGAGGCGCGCGCACGACGTCTACGTCTTACGTCATCCGCCTGCACGACTTCCGCGTACCACAGTCAGCGGACATGAGAAAAAAGTGTTTATTACTTTTGAAATATGGATATTTATCTTACAAAAATGCATGGATTCGCTACAGGAGGCCTTTATTCACCCCCCGGAGCCGTGTGAGGGACGTTTTATTATGGATGCGCACACTTTATTTCACGTCTTCTGCTGTTGGCAACCTACACCCACTTACCCCCTTTGAATGGCTTGGAGGGGCCAGGACAATTTTTAATATAACTCCGATTGGATTCGTCTGAAAGAAGAAAGTCACATACAACTAGGATGCTTTGAGGGTGAGTAAAACACAGGCTAATTTTCATTTTTGGGTGAACTAACCCTTTAACCATGGTTTTATTATAGTAAAAGTGTAGTAACCATGTTTTTTTGCCATATTGATTACCATTGGTATAACCAGAGTTGTACTATAAATAACTAACTATAGTTACTGTAGCAAAACCATGATTAATTTGTGGTTACCATGATTAAGCTACAGTAACTTTTTTTTTTTTTTTTTTGTAGTAAAACCATATTTTATAAATTTAAGTTTATTGTTGAAATTTTCTTTAAATTAAGGTACAGCTTCAAACATCACAATGGTCCTAAAAATAGACTTTTGAAACTTCAAAAATTCGATTTTTGGGGTGAAATGTGACTCTGTACTTGACTTGCGAGATTCACCCTCTAACTGCAGTGTGCGCGCTCATGTCCACATGCACGTCTGCACCTGCTGTCTGGTCTAGTCTGTAGGGTGTGCAGTGCCAGGTCGGTGCTGTGTGAGAGCCCCCGGCAGTGTTTATGTGGATGAGTGCGTGTTGGCTCTGATTCTGTCCTCCTCACATCCATTCCCGCCCTTCATCCAGCACCTGACTGCCAACACTCACGGCCTCCCGTGTCCACTTCAGAATTCTCTAGCCGTTATTGACACCGGATCCATTATAACCTTTCTTAATAATAATAACACCCCTGGTTTGGGCTGTAAAACCTTTACCTAGCGTTCCCATTATTGAATGTGGGTGTGTAGTGCTGATGACCGATCTTCAGGCATTTTCTGGGGGGTTATGTAACACGACGGATGTGTTTTTTGTAGGAAAGTGTTGTACGCTAAGTACACAGTTTTAATTTACTGCTCATCCAGAGAGCGGCACACTAAATCCTGTTCTCAGTGCAATTCATCACTTTCAGTCTGGACCACTTGACCGGAAAAATCCAGCTTACATTTGAACTCGAGTAAACATAATTTTTTTTAGCTACAGGTATTTGTTTAGACACAACAGCACTGGCTGGCTTTCACTTGAGCTTTGTCATGATCTAAAACAAAATAAACACTCAAAAAAAGGTACAAAAGTTATCCCTGGGGTGGTACCTTTTCAAAAGGTACACTTTTGTACCTTATTTACCCCTAAATAGTGCATATTAGTACCTTGAAGGTACATAATAGTAACAAAAGTGTATATATTAGTACCTTTTGAAAGGGTACTGCCACGGTTAGCTTTTGTACCTTTTTTTCCTGAGAATGTATGTGTGACTAGATTGAAGAGTTTGTAGACAAACTTTAAGTTGGCTTAAAAAAGCCTAGCTAGAAAGTTTGAAAAAGTTTTTAAAGTTTTTTTTAGTTTAAAGTAGTTTGAAAGTTAAAATAGTTTTAAAGATTAAAGTTAGACTGTATTGCCTTGAAAACATTCAATCAGAAAAACACATGGGTATAAAACATATTGCTAGGGTACCTGGGGTGGTTGCTAGGCTGTTTCTAGCATGACTAGCATGTTGCTAACATGTTTTTAGCACGATGAGCATTTTGCTAGCATGATTATAGCATGAATAACATGTTGCAAGCATGTTGCTAGCACAATTAGCATTTTTCTAACATGTTGCTAGCATGATTAGCAAGTTGCTAGCATGTTTCTAGCATGATTAGCATGTTGTTAGCATAATTAGCAAGTTATTAACATGTTGATGACACAAGGGGGTGATCCTTTTTTCAACTTAGTGATTATTGTTTTTGTTTTTTCCCTGGATAAAACAAAAACTGTGTTAGTCTTCATTTCAGGCTGCAGAGCAACAAAATGTGATTATTTTAAAGGGGGGTGATTCTTTTCTATACCCACTGTACCTCAGTTCAATGTCTCGATGGTTTTTAATGCTTAACACAACATAACACTGTTGATTTTGTTTCTCCATACGCCAATATATATATTTTTTTCTGGCCAAAATATATTGAAAATATATTTAATAATGCTAAATATTGTAAACCGTGAAACTCAGTGAAATATATTTTTAAAATTGGAAATGTATTTAGTTCTTATACCAAAATATTTATTTCAGGGTCAAGAAAATGTACAATCTTGCAGTAGCCTACAATTAGGCTAAATACAAATGGCTGGAATAGCCTACTAGAAATCAAAACTATATAATGCTTAAATGTTTATATATTATAATATTGTAATTTTCAGGGTTTCTTTATTTATCAATGGGAAAACTGAAGTACAGCAGGGACTGGTTAGGAAGTGCTCCACTGTGCACTAGCCTTAAAAATGTATCCATTAATGATTAAAGTTTAATATACAACACAGATGAGAGAAGAAATCAAAACTATATAATGCTTAAATGTTTATATATTATAATATTGTAATTTTCAGGGTTTCTTTATTTATTTATTTATCAATGATTGTATGTTCTTTACTGAATTTTTCTTCAAATGTGACATGAATGTATTTTCGGATTTATATAAACGGATTTGTATATTTATACAAATATATATATATATATATATATGTATATGAAGTGTGTGATTAATCGCGATCATTAATCACAGAAAAAGGGTGTGATTAATTAGATTAAAATGTTAATCTATTTATTGTTATATATATATATATATATATATAAATTGTTATATATAACATTTCATATTAATATTTATTATTACTATTATATAGTGTCTTTTGAAATATGTCAAGTAAAAAAGGGCTCTACAACCAGGTGACACTGTATGTGTGACATGGGCTCATGCTCCTATCACCACAGGAAGTGCAAGTAGCTTGATTAAAAGGCAACTTGTTCAATTAAATTGTCCTGTGTTCTTGCCAGTGTCTGACAGGTGGAGGCCGGAGACTATAATTACACGTCCTGGCTCAGAAAGCCTTTAGGGGTCACAACCAGTTCTTGTGTGTGACAGCAATAAGGACTCACTCGGATCTCAGAACACTCACAGAAATGAACACAAACAGATACTACAATGGGTGCTTATGTGTAGCATTAATGTCCTACTGTAAAAATAATATTGTAAATCTTAAGGGCTGAAAGAGATTTACACAATCATAGGATGAAAAAAAGAATAACAAGACTTTTTTAAAACTCAGAATTCTTAAAAAAAAAAAAATGAAATTCATTTTTTTTCTGTTTCTGCCATAGAAAAAATAGGTAAAAATAGGTAGCCTAATTGTGATTTTTGTTTTTTAATTTCACAATTTCACGCATGGAATAAAATTTTTAAAAGGAAACCGTGACTGTTTGTCTCACGATTCAGACTTTTCAGAATTCTGAGAAAAAATTTTGGAATTCTGAGATAAAAAGTCGCAATTAATTATCCCGTGGCAGAAACGGGCTTCCATATGAAGCAACGCTCACACAGAAGTCACTTCCAAACCAAGCAGCTCTCTGTTGGTCAATGTGGCAAAATTCCGTTGAGAACCCATTTCAAAATTTTTGTTGGGAAATCTTTTGCCCTCATGCAAAATTCATGATCGTGTGAATTCCTATTGAAATGACTGGATTTTGCACGTGAAAATTCGCCAAAAATGAAGTCACTTTTTCGTGAATTGAACACAACGACTTGCGCAGTGGTGGTTTTTGCATGTGGGAGAACATGAACATAGCCTATATTTAATTTACATTTCATATATTTAACTAACGCCCTCTCACAAAATGATATTTGACGAAACCGCACATTGACACGCACAAAGTTTTTGCGACTGTCGCAAAAGACGATTGGATTTAAAATTATTGCAGCATTTTTTTTTTTCTTGGCCCACTGGCATGACTTATATACTTTCAAATCTACAAAATGTTTAAATAATGAATTACATAATCTTTATGTTCACTTGTTCATGAAGCAAATCTGACCGACTTCCTGCATCCCTTTTATTAATAACAGTATGACCAAACTATGGTTGATCAGAAATCTTCTCACAGTTGAAACTCCTATCAAGCACTGACCAGTCCGTGAAAACTGTCACGCATCCCATTAAAAAAAACCAGCTCTGAGAGTACAGTAGTGGTTTCTCATCAACACAGGTTTAATAGAATACAGTGACGACCATCAGTAACATAGGTTTCTTTTTTAAAGATACGTTTGTCCCCCCCCCCCCTTGCTCCAAG